>NC_050189.1:22604143-22779143 GCF_008315115.2 Sander lucioperca
ACAGATAAAATAAGAAATCAAGAGGTTTTATGTGGCACCACTCCCTGGCAAGCCTTCACGGAGTCCAGGAGATTAGAAAGTGAAGTTCCCAGAAAACAGACAAAGGGCATCATTAAACATTGGCTTTAGACTGCTTACACTTTTTCTCTTAAGAGCAATTTGATCTTTGGCTCCCTTTTAAATCCAAATGTCTGTGAAGAAGGGTGAGTTTCTGAGGCTGATTGAAAGCAAATTGTCTCTGTCTTTACACAAGAAATGCACTGACTTTTGAGAAAATAAGCTCCTTGATTAGGAGCAGTTTCTTCTCTGCGTCTCTCGTATTTATTCAGTTTTCAGTCGTGTAAGCTCATTAGTATCACAGTAACGCTTTAGCACATTGTGTCTTTTTGCAGCTGCCCACCTGGCCAACAAAACACAGGTCCATTTACAATCTGTGCTTTGAAAACTCAGGTTACCTGCCACATACTGCACAGCCTTGTGTCATTTTCCCCACTAATCAATTACAGCTCAGAGGGTGTTTCACTTTCATTGTATTAGGGCTTAAAAACATTAAAAAAAATCTGTTGTAGTGCATGCATGATTAGTTGTGGTTACGTCAGCCAAAATCTATTTACCCCTTTGCCTAATATTGTTGTGGTGTTTTGGTCATTGTCATGTGAAAGCCTTACTAGCTCCAAAATGTCAGCTTTTCAAAAAAAAACAAATAGCATTTTGTGTTTCTAATATAAAAGCCACAAATGTATCCCCACATAGTTCTGAAAAGGATCCAGTGGTGGAAAGTAATTACGTGCATATTCTCAAGTACTGTAGTCATGTTAAGATTTTAGATACTTTTTCTACTGCACTACATTTTAAAGGGAGATATTGTACCTTTTACTCCACTACATTTATGTAAAAACTATAGTTACTTTACAAATGAAGATATAAAACGTATAATGAGCTTATACAATATATGAAATTAGAGCTAAAATGCTTAGTCAATTAAATAATTTGTTAATCGACAGAAAATATTGGCAACAATTACGACTGATCAATCATTTGCGTCATTTTTCAAGCAAAAATGCCAAACATTACATGGTTGCAGCTTCCCAAATAGAAATACATGGAGCTTTTTCCTTGTATTAAATTACAGTAAACTGTTTTTAGCCTCTACCAACTCCTGATAAATATATGGATCTTCTGCTGCTAAATGCTCCACTATGTTCACCAGCTAGTCACTAACTGTGTCTAAAACGACACTATGAGAACATTGAGAGTGAACCAAAACAGTAAAGTTGCAGCAGATGGACAGCTTAACAATGAGCTGAAACTCACTATAAAGCCATGCAAAGCAGAGAGGAGCTGCAGATTCAGGTGATAATTCGGTCAGTTCATCACTATGAGCGACTGCTCTCATATTGTCAAGTTGTTTTTACATTCTGGCTATCGTGGATCAGGTGAAGACTGACCCCAGTAAAGTGGCAACTACCTAGTCCTAGAACAATGCAAAACCCACAACGTATTAGTCTTAAATGAAGAATTCTATTGTCGTATCTTTGAAATCCAAAAGGCTTCTTGTTATATCTCAAGGTGTTCTGACCTTGTATTTCAAAAGTGCCATTTAATTGCAATTTATTATGCATTAGCCAAATTAGGAGTCAGCCAGGACTTTGCCGGACTAAACATGAAGAGCCAACATTTTTCTCAAATTAAAGAAAGGATTTCATTAGGAGACGAGATCGAGGGATAAATGTTATACAGTCAAACAAACAAGTGATGGGATGATTAATTATTCAGCCACGGCAGTTTGCTGAGATAATGGCTTCTCCGCCCAAATGAATTTAACTAAAGAGAAACACGTTAGATCCTATTTTGCTTCACCATCTGAGGTATGATTCAGCTCTGCAGTGTCACATTAGTGCATCACTACAGTTAATTGCTTTCACCCAAAGAAATATTTGTACAAATTAGACAGCCCAGCTTCACTGGGAAGATGAATAGAGCATGTAGCTCATTCATAATTGCAAAGTGATTTATTGTGAGGTGATTGGAAATGCATCCATAGAGGACAAAGAGGACAAGCTCACTCATTTAGTCAACTACTTTGGTCCAAGGCCTTGAAGAGAATAGCCTATGTTTTCATTCCTTTATTCACAGTCAGTATCAGTGGCATAAGGTAGTTACGACGAGCCCCAGTGCACGCTTTTATGATGGGCCCTAGTGCACCCTACACACACACACACACACACACACACACACACACACACACACACACACACACAACACATCATTACTTTTTTTTTTTTAGCCCTGATGAGTTTGCACCCCTGAATTTAATTGGGTTTTTTTTTTAATAGTTTACAGTTTTTGTATTGTATGTATAAAATATATACATTATATTGTATGTCATATCATTTTGGAAAAAATTGACAGAGATGGGGTTGCCTTGTCGAGGGCATGTATAGCAAATGGCACCGTTTTTTATTTAACGTGAGTTGAACACAGGTGTATTTCTGAGGTGGCAATTTGAATCACCCGCAAGTAATTCTCACTCTCTGCCCAACACATTGTTGGAGGCCCCGCTCTGTCTATGGGCCCCCCCACCACATGGTCCCCAGTGCAACTGTACTGCCTGCACTGTCCACATGCCCCTGGTCAATATAGAGTAGCAAGAAAATAGATCAGTTTGTGTTGAACTGAAAGTTTATTTTACTCCAATAAAATTTCAAATCCAAAATCTTTACAGGTGTGTCCAACACCCTATCAAGATTTGCTGTATAAATGTATATTTCTGTTCAGCTTATTTGCTTTATTGCATTTGTCTTGTTATTGTTTTTCAAGATATGCTAAGACTAAGTCAATGTAAACAGACACAAATTTGCCCTTGAAAGTGCGAATTAAGGCAAAGACTCATCCGAGAAAGTTGAAAATGTTTTAACTTGAGTGAAAAATGTGTTTATCCCAAGGCTGCATGTCCCCATGTCATAAATGTAAAAAGTACAGAGACAAGAGGATGAACTAGAGTAGGTAAAGTAACAGTAAAGCTGGACTTCTTTTGTTCGTAAAAACACAAACCGCAGAAACAATCCAGCAGCCAAGTAAGCATCATAATTTGCTTCACATTTAACCTGAAAAACATATGTAGTGTTATGCTTTGATGGCAAAATTGTAGCATTTTAAACAGAAAGCTGTTCCAAAATACAGCATCAAACACACCGCAAACAGCTTCAACCCAGTAACGAGACAATAAGAGCCACACTGTACTTAGGCTTAGAGGTGCTTTGAGTTAAATGCTTCGTGAGGAAGCTATCATGCTCACACACTAAGATGCTAATGTTAAGCAGGTATAATGTTGTACCTTTATCACTTATTTAGTGTAGCATGTTAGCATGCTAAAATTTAATAATTAGTGCCAAACACACCATGTACCGTTGAAGCTGATGGGAATGACATCTGTTCGGCTTGTGTGTTGGTCACAAACCTAATTTTGACCTTTGACCTTTTACTGTGAGGGACACAGAAGGCTGTACAGATTGTATGGTTTTATATATATATAAAACCTAAAAATATATATTAGTGCTGTCAGTTAAACGCGTTATTAACGGCGTTAACGCAAACCCATTTTAACGGCGTCAATTTTTTTATCGCGAAATTAACGTTCTTTTTAGCCTAGCAAACTTTGTAGTTTTTTTCACATGCTGTTGCAACAACTAGTAACGTTAGAAAAACTACAACACCACACCAGATCTAGCTAGACTGGAAACAAAACAACAGGCACTCCACACACACTTGTTTGGGCTTGTGAGCCGGCCAAAGAATAGTAGGCTAACGTTACGTTTTGAGTGGACGGCGAGCGCGAGACCCAAAATGGATGCCAATAAGATTCTGAATGGAAAGTTTATTTTTAAAAAGTTGACAAATGGTTCCATTGACAAGAACAAAGTGATCTGTGTGTTTTGTCGTTGTGAACTGAGCTATCATCGCAGCACGTCCAGTCTGAAATACCACTTGATGGCCAAGCACACAGCTGATGCGAATTCTCCGCCCCCTCGTCAAAGCCAGGCGACAATGGATGACTTCAGACAGAAGCACATTTGCACAAAGCAAGCCTAGCTTTTCTAGGTTGATAAGAGCATTAAAATGAGAAAAAATAATGGGACAAAAAGAAATCAAGGAACATTTAGAATAGATAAAAATTTGCGATTAATTGCGAGTTGACTATGACATTAATGCGATTAATCGCGATTAAATATTTTAATCGTTTTACAGCACTAATATATATATATATATATATATATATATATATATATATATATATATATACACCAACCAACATTGCCATCCCTAGAGCCATACTGATAGCGTGCATAAATGCCATTGAAACAGCTCTACTGAAAACATGTCAAAAGGTTTCAGGAATCCGTCATACAGTACATGTTTGTGAAGAGCTCGGTGAGTCAGTGATCTTTAGAAGTCTGTCAGAATGTGAAAGAAGAAGACAAAAATCCATTTCTATTACAGCCTCAAAATGGAACATCCAGACGAGAGGATAATCTCAAGGTCCTCTTCCAGGGCTGCAGACACTGATCATATGGGCCTGCGTGTGATTACAGGGAGCTCAATTAACGCAGACCCAGGGGACAGTTCAATCATAGAGACAAACATTCCCCCAGCATAGCTTACGTGACCTGCAACCAATGGTCCATCTTAGCTCCATTGATTTAGATTAACAGGTTTGGGATAGTGGGCCTGGCAGACATCCACTTGAAACTTACAGGTAAGTCAGAGCCTGGAAAGAAAGAGGGAGGCATTTTTGTGAAGAAGTTGTGTCAGTGAAGAATTATATTCAAGCACTGAAATAAGAAAAATGAGACAATGAAAGGACAGAGAAGAAAGAAGAAATTTAGGAGAGTCTTAACCACCCAGCCAGCCAGCCTCAGTCATCATGAGCCTAGTGCCAAGGCCTCCAAATACAAGCGTTTGCTCAGATTTTACACTTGGAGCAGCTGTGTATCTGCAATTTTCCATGGACACAGTCTCATGTATGCTCTCATATCTATCCTCTATTTTAATGCAAAGTTAAATATACCTGCGCTTGCAGTGAAAAAAAAAGGATGAATAGTCTACAGAGACTGGCATCACAAATCCGTTTGATACAAGTCTTTTTGGCAGATCACACATAGGTCTCATGCATTACTCCTTTTCCATTTCAAAGTGCTAGAATCTGGGATTTTTACAGCCAAGATATCTCATTTAAAATGGAACCATAATTGAATCTGAGATCACGCGCTCCCAGATATGGTTCCTGTTCCCTTGACACAGACATATCAGAAGCATCCTACGTTTCAAAGTGGCTTTCATGCGATTTCATGAGAATATGGCTAATACGTTGTTCTTAGGCAGATCACAATGGGCATAATCCCGTGTTTGGAAGACTACCTCCCAGTGGCGCACAAATAATAAAGAACCCTCTGTCTCCAACAGATGAAATGCTTCAGTCGCTCTGATTTGTTGTGACTGAGGCTGAGATTGAACAGTAAAAATGTGACAAGCACAAAAATACAATTGTCTTCTTCTTTACCTCTGCTACTGCATGTGCATCATTCGTGGGCAGCAAGAGACAACATAAACTGAAGCTAGTAGAGACAGACTTGCACCTTGAAATAGAAATGTTGCAGACAGTATCTTGATTTAAAAATCAAGAAGAGTCCCGTGAAATCACAAAAGTAGCAAAGGGTAATGTTTAATCTTTCTGTGTCGTGCTATTTCCTGATTTAAATAGACTTCTTTATGTAATCTAGTTTTCCAGGTAGTGCTAGGCGGTAAACCGGTATTACGTTCATGAATTATATGAATTTTTCATATACTGTGATATCAGTGAATTGCCGCGGAGAGCGCTACGGCAGAAGCAAACTGCGAGAGAAGTACGAACGGGACCCCTGTTAACTGCATACCGTTCTCACTCATGGTAGTAACTTTGTAACACAACAATTAATAACCCACAACTAACTCTCTTAAACAGGACAAAACACCATTGCACACAACAATGTGTGACATAATCAATTTGTAACACTAATAATTGTACATTTACAAATTTACACCGCCGAACATCATGCTGGGTAACATTATAGCTGCTAGCTAGTCAGGTAGCATAACAGTCTGTTAAGCTGGGATAGGCGCCGGTCAATACTGCACATTCAAGAACAGAGAAGAACGATAGAGGATGAAGAAAGACCGGAAATACAGCAGGACAGGATGTGTGTACAAGAGAGGAGCCGTCTGCTGTTCCGAAGCAATTTTACAACTATTTTGTTTTGAAAAGGAAGCATGTTAAAGTTGTTGGTATGTGTATTTATTTAATTTAAGTTTATTTTACAGGGCGCCCAGATAGCTCAGTTGGTAGAGCCGGCGCCCATATACAGAGGTTTACTCCTCGACGCAGCAGGCCCGGGTTCGACTCTGACCTGCGGCCCTTTGCTGCATGTCATTCCCCCCCTCTCTCTCCCCTTTCATGTCAAGGCCTAAAATTCCCAAAAAATAATCTTAAAAAAAAAAGTTTATTTTACTACTTTGTATTTTTCACAATAAAAAAATAGTTTCGATTCTATAACTGTTTCATGCTTTCTCCTTCATATAACATTATTGTATAATGTTGTGTAGCCATACAAACCCTTTGGTAATCAAAACTTTTAGTAAACATGATGACATTGAAACATTTCTTCTTATATTCTGACAGTACTGAATACTGACAGTAAAATAAGCCATTATAAACCTATATAAAGACCCAGTCAGGCAAAAGAAAGAAAATACCGTGATATACCGTGAAACCGCCAGAATCTTAAAAAATACCGTGATACAAATGTTTGGTCATACCACCCAGCACTAATTCCAGGATCCTTTGTTGCCATTGGTAACCTCTTATACCACCACTTGCTGCCCAATAAGTGAATCTTAATTCACTACCCACATATTTTAAGCTTTGCCTCACAAAATGTAATTTAAAGCAGGCACATTGCTTGTGCTCTTTATAGCCTCTGCCCTCCTGGGAAGAAAAGACAGGCATTTTTAAGTAAATCAAAATCAATAGCTATCTAAAGGGGGCAAATCTCACAACATTAATCTTCTGGTTCCGCCAGTGATTCTCACTGTAATTAATCAATGCTTTAAACTGGAGATATTTGGCAATTCATCTTTGATTCTCTAATGGAACATACAGACAGAGGCAAAAAAGCAACAGTCTGAGTTACACCGACTCAGAGTTTATTCAATACAAGTCTAATGAGGTCTTTTATGAGTCAGATGTGGTCTTTTTGAAGCAGGCGAGTGTGCAGTGTGAAGTGGAGGGTACAAGTCATTATGCTCAACATCTTGCAAAATGTACAATTGTGAGGAAAGATGATTTCAATAACAATGACTCAGCTGGTCCCCATGTACTGTAGATTTGTCCCTATAAAAACACAACTTAAAGATCACCATATATCCCATGACATTTAATGAACTTTATATGAATTTAATCACATTGTTAAATGTTTTTGCTGATTTAGTGATTGTTTCCCACGTTTTGGTAAAACAATAACTTTAATGTTCTTTATTTTGATTGCGAACTTCGATTGCATTGGCCAAACAAAGCCACAAAGGCCTTTCCACACAAGATCAGACATGCATGATCACTTTGCATTTGTGTAAGCTTTATGAAACAGGTGAATCCACCATGGCACCTACTCAACGAGAGCCTGAACAAAAACACTACAGAAGAGAAATCAGTCAAGCCTGTCGCATTGACCTACTTGACAGTGGCGTGTGAGCTGAACAGTGAGAGCTTGAGAAGTGAGTGTCTGTCTTTTTCTTTCTTACTGTTTTCTTTTCCTTTTTTTCTCTGTTTCTCCATTTTGTGTTTTGCTGCATTTTATAAATCAGAACATGTACCGAAGCAGCAGAAAAGCGCAGAATAAATAAACCATTAGCATAAAGGACAAAGTGGCATTTCACTTTGAATACAAATCAATTTCATGAGTCTAATTAAATATCACAGCTCTTATTTTGTGCATTTAGGAACCAAATTAGAAGTGTTTGGGTTGAAAGAAAACACTTTGCGACAATATCTAGGAAATCTAGGAAGCGAAATAAGAAAAGTTGCCAAGGGCACCACTGAAAGCAAGGTGTGCAGTTGTGCCACCTTTTACACCTCTGCCAACCTATTTTGGCTGGTTGAGTCAGTTTAACACAGCACAAACCCCTCTAGACATCCATCCAGGCCAGTTTAGGTCTCAGCCTTTAGTAGCTGTGTGTCTTTGTTATACGAGCCCATGATAGCTTAGCCTTGTAATACATAACTGTTAAAGCTTAGCTGGTAAAGTGCCACAGTTCAAATAATAACAGTTAAACTGACATGGTCTCAAGTAGAACATTAATACTAGAAATATCCAGACAGAAATAATTGCTCATAAGCTCTTGCTGTCAGTCATTATACGGCTGCCATGGTAACTGTTGGTAAGGCTTAAAAACCCCATTAAATAACATTTCAGCTATACACATGAAGAAAAAGGTTGGGTTTTCTCTCTCTTTTCATGGCTATACCTAGATGACTTCAAGTGGTGTATGTGTGACACAGTTTACAGAGTAATTTCTCAGTCTCTGTGATGCGTGAGTGAATACGTGTTGAGGCAGAGGAGGTGGGAGTTGAATCCTACAGCTTATTTGCGTTTCATGCTACTTTAGACTTCTCACTGTAGCAGTTACAGTTCTGAATTTCACACAAGCCATATCCAACAGACACATTTTACCCAACACCAATGTTTTGTTTGCAGCTAGTTTGCAGTTTTCTTTAGTGTTATCAGTTATCAACAATGTAACTAGAATGCATTTGCCTGGTTGTACACTTAAAGAAACAGTTGAACAGTTTTGGGAAACATGCTTATTTGATTTTTTTTAAGAGTGAGATGAGAAAATCAATATCAGTCTCATGTGTGTGCATCCAGACTGTCCTACCCCAAAAAGAAATGCTGTATAGGTCATATTTGCAAGCAGCTTATTATGACCCATATTTACGTTCATTGTGGCGGCAACCTCTAGTGGTCATTTATGAAGGGAGCAAAGTAGGAAGTCAGGTGACGTTGCACAAAGAAAGTCTCACATTGCCAGGCCTATCTTTACAGTGCTGTGCAGTAAGCTCTGGCTCTACCACACATACATTCCAGGATTGGAGAAAAAAAAACGCTCTGGTTTGTTTGCATTTCTCTAAATCACAATCGTCTGTGGCGCTAAGCTCTGCAAAATGGTCTTGAGAAGGAACTTGTTTTTGTGGAACATTTGCACCCTGCAAAAGAAAATGCCACATACAATATTAACTAAAGTTAACTGTTTACACAATACAGTAACATGAGTTATTTAAATTAGCCAGATAAATGGTTAAACGTAATTTGCTCTTACCAGTGTATAGCCGTGTGCATTATGTCCATAGCAATCGGCCCCAAAACATCCCAGTTAGATAGTAAATGCCGTAATCACATTCTTTGTAAATATTTACAACCATTCCCCCAAGGGAAAGAACCAAGCAGGCCAACCAAGTTTTCTTCAAAACTCGCCATTTTCAGCATGTAGCTTGCTAGTTTGACGTTTGTTGTTGTTTCCCAAAAGGAAAAAAGTTTAAGAACGGCAACACACAGAGAGCAGAAGGTGAGGAACATCCAGCGGAACACCTGGCGTGGCCAAATGTGAGGCAATTATCCTGGGAAGTAATGTCCATGATCAAGACTATACAAAGACAGACAAAGCCCACGTAGGGAGGAGGTCGGGGCGGATTGATTGATGGGTCAAACAAACACACAAGTTTGTCCCAGCAGACCACGGTGTGTAAAACCAAAAGTCATCATTGACCTATTTTAACTTACGTAGTTAGGTGTAGGGGTGTAACGGTACGCAAAAATCACGGTTCGGTACGTACCTCGGTTTTAAAGTCACGGTTCGGTTCATTTTCGGTACAGTAAGGGAAAGAAATGCAAACATTAAACTGCAGGTTGTTTATTACTATAAACTTTTTTTTAACAATTTGTTTACACTTTTTAAAACACTTTTTAATAAAATATAATAAATAAAATATATATAAAATAAAAAAAGAATAAGAAAAATACTGCTGCAAAGTTCTCCACTAAATAAAATACTCTCAGTCTCAAACCAATATCACATAATAAAATATAATGAAAACTATAAATAAATAACTATGGATTACAGTGCAGCATTATCAATCCCAGCTTGTCAACAACCGAGTATGGTCGTAGATCAGCTGCTATAAAAACACCAATTGCTTTCGTTATTGCGTTGGCCCGATCGGAATTACCAGCAAAGGTCTGTTTAAATGCCAACGGGAGCTGTGTTTGAATTACGGTCGTTTTTTTCCTTGTAGTAGTGATGTTCACACTCGCGTGATGCCTTTTCAAGTCGGCACACTGCTTTCGTCTTATCGACTAGTCTTTGTCCGTTGACGTATTTCACTGGGAAACCGAAGCGTTCCCAAACAGGAGACCTTAATGATATGGGTGGCTCTTCAAGCTCCGGCTTGTCCGTACTGTCTATGGGCTTGTCTGCACTGGCCATGATGCTAGCTAGTGAGAGGCTGGGCTAAAGCGTGCCGTGTATGTTGTTGTACAGCACGCGGTGTGTGATTTTTATTTTTTTCCCAAACCACTTCAGCGGAAATCCCGCTCTGCAGTCGATTTCATTGGTTTAGGTTACAGTGACGGCGGGTAGGTTTAGAGATCAGTGTTTGGTGTAGGCAATCTGTACAGTGATTGACATATTGACATGACCAATGAAAACTTCAGAATCAACTGCAGGGCGGGATTTGCGCTGAACACGGAGACTTCGGCCACTTAATATGTTCGTGTGGAAACACGAAAATTAACCTATGTTCCGCACACAAAAGATTGCGTTCGGCTTTCGGTGCACACGTGCACCGTACCGAAAGCCCTGTACCGAAACGGTCCGGTACGAATACACGTACCGTTACACCCCTAGTTAGGTGACAAATAGGGCTTCAAATGATAAAAATTTTTAATCGCGATTAATCGCCAAATTTCTATAGTTAATCACGATTAATCGCATGTTTTATCACATGAATAAAATTCTATTATTTTGCATTTCAGAATTGTTTTTATGTACATATTAACAATGAAAAGCCATTCTGGTAAGAATGAAAAGCCATTCTTACCAGTGTATCTTAACTGGGAATCAAATGAATGCAAAGAAAGTTACTTTATGAACTTGACTTTAAGATTTGTAATTGTTTTTTATTTATTTACCATAAACAAAAGAAAAATGTGTGAATCTGTCATTATTGCACAATTGCTACAAGTACCTAACCTAACTGAGATGTAACGCTAACACTTTGCTTATACAGTACAAACAAAATGGTCCAAAAACCGGATGCCACAGCAGGACATTTGTAACCTTTACGTTTTTCTAATAAGGAATGTAACAATTCTCCTGAACAGAAAAGGGGGTGGACAATGTCCCAAATGACAAAAACAGTAAAAAAAAAAAACGATACAAACAACACAGTCCTAACACTGTATGCTGATATACATAGTCAATATAGTGTGCAGTAACTCCTAGATAATTTTGATTACTCACTGACGTCCAGTGATCACCGGTTAATGAGACAGCGTTTGCACTTTGCAGCAGTTCCACTGTGGCTGCTTTCTCCGTGTCGTACAGGCTGTGTATGCGTGAAACTACTGTCCCCCTCGACACAGTTTTTAAAAGTAAACTTTCCATTGAGAATCTTATTGGCATCCATTTCGGCGTCTCGTGCTCGCCATCCACTCAAAACGCAACGTTAGCCTACTACTCTTCGGCCGGCTCGCAAGCCCAAACAAGTGTGTGCGCATGGTGTGCGCCGTGCCTGTTTTGTTTCTGGTCTAGCTAGATCCGGTGTGGTGTTGTAGTTTTTCTAACGTTACTAGTTGTTGCAACAGCATGTGAAAAAAACTACAAAGTTTGCCAGGCCAAAAAGAACGTTAATCTCGCGATAAAGAAATTGACGGCGTTAAAATGGGTTTGTGTTAACGCCGTTAATAACGTGTTTAACTGACAGCACTAGTAACAAACATACTTATTTAACACAAACCTAACCAAGTCACTCCAAAAGATGAAAGGCTTTGTGCCACGTGTCGCTGTTACTCTCATGGTGAACCAATGCTGAGCACAGTGCACGGTATACCAAAGCCTTGTCATCACAGTGAGGTTGCCAGGTTTCATGGCATGTACCAAGACCGAACCATCTTACTGACCACATTTGGCAACCCATGCCGCGGCCGGAGATGCTGCACAGAACTAAACTGCTAACAGAACTAATGGCTTCAGGATTTACAGTTTTGCTGGCTAGGAGATGCCGGTGTAGAGAATATATATAGCCCACTACGACTCTGAATCGCAAAAATGAAATAAAAAAAATCAGTTGACTCAGGTTTATGGACCATAGAAAGAAGAAGTCAGTTGTAGGTGTTAGTAGGCATATCTTTGAACTGAAAGGGACCGGCTAGCTATTGTCCTCTGCTTTCAGTCTTTATGCTAGACTAATCTGGTCCTGGCTACAGCTCTGTACTTAATGCACAGACATGAGATTGATATAAATCTTCTCAACTTATTCTTGGAAGGAAAGCAAACAAGTGTATTTCACAAAATTGTTGAACTATTTCTTTCACAGAAATCAACAAAACACAAAGAATCCCTTCTAGACTGAATTAAAAAAAAGAATATTCTGGCCTTTCACACACCATGTAGAGAGGAAACCAATCCTCACATTGTTCACTACAAACTCTACATTTCACTCGTTTTATTCTCTGTCATGGCAGCTACTCCTGACACGGGGGAACAGTTTAGAATCAAACTGCTAGGAGTCGACAGCTCTGGCGTTTAGGGAGAGAGAGTGTGAGAGGAAAAGAGAGAGAGCAAGCTATGGAGAAAGAAATGTGGAGGCACAACAGGTATCTCTGTCAAACTCCAGGGGTCTACCTTGCTGATCCCTGCCTCTCATTAAAACAGAAGGATGACAAACAGGCAGTGTAGGAAGGAAAGGAAGGGAAGGATTTGGGGAATGAGGCAGAGGGGGAGGAAAGAAACAAGAGAGAAAGAGGAAGGGAAAAGTGGGCCCCTAAAAGCCCTTCCACTGACAGATTTGGTGTAGCCGAGATATGTTTCAGGGAATGGTGCTGGTAAAACAAAGCGTCATGAGAGGAAGGTTGGGTGGGTGAAAGACAAGTAATTGGAAGCTGTGGCATGACAGACTGCTGGGTGAATCCCCTGACCCACTGACTCACTAGCAGGGCTGTTTCTGGAGGTAACTGGAACTGCAGTGCGAGCTTGGGAGGACGCCGCCCCCACAGTTTGAAAACAAAAGGTCTCTGTGGGTGTGGAGAGAATGAATACACAGGAATCCTCCTCCTCCTCCAAATATGTATAGAGCCACCGCAAACATACACACAATCCTGGTGATGGTGGGAATTTGCAAGTCTCACCTTACAAAACTCCACATTTGACAGTTTCCTGGGTGGGGGGGGTCTGCAGTCACACTCTGTATGCATAGTGAAATACCAAAAACCAGTGGCTGGCACGAAAGCACTGTCATCAAATGCAGAGACAGTGTGAGAGGCTGTCAAACACCAGGTACTGTACCAGACTCCTGCTGTCTGTAACGACAGAATTTCGTGCTCCAGCGAACATGCAAGGGCCACCATGTCACAGCGTAAAGACAGAGAAACCGTGAAGTACAAAAAAAAAATAGAAGAATTTGACACATACCGAGACAAACAAAATGGCCTCCTGTCAAGACAGGTCAGTAATTTCAGCAGTGTGGACAACGTGAGGGTGAGTCACGGCTGTGTGTTTTTAACAGCAAAGGGCTTTGACACAGCTCCCTAACACAATAAAACCTAAAGATAATTCATGTACAGAAAGACTTTTGGCACTACTTGTTTGCCAGCTCTGAAACCAAGCACATACAAGGGGAAAATGGAAAAAAACATCTATAAATTATTGAACGTCTGACCAACCAACCCCCCTAAAAAAATAAAGGAAAAAAACCCTATATGCTGTGTCTAGACACAACATTGTATCACAAACGCTTGACTTGTTGATGTACCAGCACTCAAGTATTTACATAATTAGTTCAGCTAGATGAACACTGATTAAAGTGGCTGGTTCCAATGCCCTGTATGTTTAAGTAAGCTTTTAGAAGCATACAGTAAAAAAACAAAACAAGTTTCCTAATTACTGTAAGTCAAAAACACAGACAAACTGAGTGAGTTAGGTTTTATGTTAGTGCATTTTCGAGTATTGGCGACAACTCAAACTCCGCAAAGAAACACTATCGATCCCAAACATTATTAAAATATTGTGAATTCATCTTTCTTTTTTCCACCTTGCTTCGTCCTGGTCAAGCTGAGGGCATTGTGGGAATACTTCCCACAACAATACTGCTCCTGAGAGATGTCTCCATATCACAGCGCTTCCTCCAGGAGAGAAAGAGAGACACTGCAGGGGGAAAAAGTGGGAGGTCAGGTGTTATGGTGGTGGTGGTGGTAGTGGTAAAAATTTGAATGCCCTCACACCCCACCCTTTTTAGTGAGACACTCAATTATTGATACATGTATGGTCTGTCCAAGAAGCTGCAGAGTTAGGCTAGGAGGCCAGTGGGGGGTTTCTAGCTTAAAACGGCAACAACAACGCCCAACAACGTCTCTCTGTCATACTTGTCAACTATCCAAATGAACAAGGGAGCAGCAGCATACACATTCTGGTGGGAGCAATAACATTTGAATGTCAGAAAATGATTCTTGCAGTAATATTTTCTAATATTAGTCACTGCAAAGGCCAAGAATGGCCATGGGTGGAAAAGGAAATGACTTACTGCTTTCGCTCGTGACAGTTCATAATTCCATTTCCAATATCTTTTCCTTTAAAAGTTTAAGGTCGCTCTTGATGTACTTGGCATATCTCATATATGTCTCGTGAAACATAGTTCTCCTTCTTTTGTGTTTTCCTTTGTCTTTCAGCAAGATGACATGTGACAGCTAAAGTGAAATCTCCTTTATTATTTGCCTGAGATCTTGTGTCCCTGCATAATCACCCTGAATGAGCTGTAATTACACTTCCCCTGAAAAGGATATCGGACGCACTGCTTTATTGAGAATGATGAACAGCTGAAGACTGACTTAAACAGCAGTCCTTAGCTCCTGCCTCCTTGTGCGGCGGGGAAACGGCTTTAACATTTTCTACGGATGGTGTCCCACATTCTTAGGCAGCCGGTTTCAGGGAACATCGATACAAGTACTTGTCATACCAAGTAAAACAACTTCCACTCATCCATAGAGAAAACAAAGAAGCTCCCAAAGGAGCTGTGCTCATGAATTGCCAAGCAGGAATTCAATCTACAACTGAAACATCTTCAAGTGGAAGCGTCACTCTCCGATTCACAAAATAATATAATCAGTAATTTTTTTTCATTTTTGCAAAAAGAAAAAAGGAATTGTCCAGTTTCCCCTAACATGGTGCAATGTAATTACTAGCTATGTGACTCCTGCTGGATTCTAATTGGAAATAGAGTGGCCCTATTTTGGCTGCCTACTGTCAGTGGATATGCCACATGTAATTTATGGCATCCCACCCACTCACTTCGAGATCACACCATGGATCAATGTTGAGCTTGTTTTCCACATTGCTTGGCTACGCTGGCTGGCCAATTTGCAGCTACAAGTTCAAACAACTGCCATGCATTTCCTCTCATTCTTCCCTCTGTATATTACATGAATACATGTTTGCAAACGGTTGTAATTGCAATTTAAATGTTTTTTTTTATGCTCACGTTAAAAGAGTTTTTTTTCACCATTTCAAAAGTCATGGATTTAGACAAATTAACAGTGTGCAAAATAAACGAGTGTGAAAGCGCAGCAGCATAGAAATCAGTCGGCTGAGTAGAGAAAGCATGAATGGGAGACTCAGACACACATGCCCTCAAGATGAGTGATCTTTCACTGGATGCTGACACTTGCCAATTATAAACCACCCACATCCCACTTGTTTTTAAGAGTAATTAGTCAGGCCCAGTGTGTATTCCAAGAAGGTCTTGGGAGTTGAGAGAAATCTGCCACAGGTCAGCCATGCTCAGTGGAGGGTTTAGTGCTTAGAGAGCCCCTCTCCATTCAACTCTGTGCTCGAAATGTGTGGGCTGCATTGAAGTGGAGTAATAGAGTGAAGGTTCGGCACGCTTAACGCCTCCGGGGTCATCCACGATCATCATCAGACAAGAACCATAAAGGCAAAAAACACACACACACACACACACACACACACACACACACACACAATCACTGGGAGGGCTTTCCTTTCCTTTTACGTGCTGCTACTACATTGCAGATGACGGATTCAATATGGCAGGAAGAGGGATGGGGGAAAAGATCTAGGTTCACAAGATAACTTTTTATTCTGCTTGCATAATAGATAGGAGATATTTCTGACAAATTTTAATAGGTGGGAACATTCATCTCCGGAACATATGGTTTTCTGCTTACCAGAGCAAAAGTAAAATTGTGACTCATTGAGGCAGTTATCACTGGTGAAAATGAGCGATGGTGACTGGATATAGTTGTCTAAAGCCACACACTGTTTATACAATCGGAACTTTGGTGGCAGAGAGAAAGGAGTGTAACTAAGAGACAATGTGTTTTAACCAAGATGGATCTTTATCATGTGAAAAAACTTTCATGTTATCAGCTGATGAAGATCAAGCTTGGATTGAAACATCTTGAGTCTCCATGTAGCTGCTACTTTTTCCATTCAACTTCCATTTATTGATCTGATCATCCATTTTTAAAAAGTCCAAGACTGCTGATATTTAAATAACATTCAATCCAAGTAAGATAGAATCTGCCATTTGTGTGTACATGACAAAATTAAAATTGTACAACAATACTCAATGCTCATGCTTGTTTTAGCAGAACACAACACAAATGTAAAAAGTGATGTATCCAGTTGCAGCACATTCCAAGGATATACATCATCCAGCCCAAGAGGGTTAAGGACTGAAAACTATTTTTGTAGAGGCCCTGGATTACCATTGTTCTCAGAGAACAAGATCGACTTTAGTTAAATGAAGTGTGTTAAGGTCAACTATCTAATATAATGTTTTGAAAAATGAGATAGAATTAGCTGTTTGTACTAGAAAATGGTGATTCAATTATTGCCCATTGATGGGTTACAATGAAATATTTTATATATTTTGTAAAGAGTATTTTGGCAGTTAATGCTATTTTGTATACTTTGTATCTATGCTGGTTCATAAGTCACATTACTAAATGATTGAACTATTCAAGGGAATCAGAGAAACCTTTAGATGCCACACTGATGAAGAGAAAGCAGAAAATTAATGATAACTTTCGTTCATACTCGCATGCTCGCTTCAGAGCAATTTTCACTCAGCTCTCAGTTTTAATATGAGAGGGGACATTATTAAAAGAAACTTGTGAAGAAGAAGCTATGGCCTGAGCCAAGAAAGTCTGACAGCACATACAGAGAGAATAGTAAAAATAGTTGTGCAAATTGCGTCTGACCTGCTGTCATGACATGATAAATACCTGCCGCTGGTTTTGGTCGACTGGAACAAAACTGGGGGGATTGTGGGACACTGATGGGAGCTTTGTTTCAGCATGGCATAAGGCGCTAACTTCGCTATTTGTCCCTCTTGACCCCCAATTCAATATATTTAATTTGTTTAAACACAGCAGATGGCGGAAGTTGATCTTTTACAAAGCAGGTCACGAAAATAAAATCTCAAGGAGACAGAGAACAATTTCAAACCCTGAGGGTGTTATTAAGTTTTCACCAGTGGGCAAGAGAAATGCTCATTCACCCTTAACTTTACTCCTTATTTCTTTTTGTGATGTTTGAGCTCAGCTCTTGTATACTTTCAAGGTTTGGCTTGAAAACCAGAGTGGCCAGTTTGTTGGAGAAGGAGAGAGAGAAATCAGCAATGTTGTGAACAATTTCCCCAGTGTGGGATTAATAAAGTCTATCTTATCTCTTAGTCACCCATCAAAGTGTGGCATGTCCAGTAATTGTTGTTTTAATGGCAGTGACATGTTTCTGGTTTTACAATTTACAAAGGAGTTTAGGAGGGAAGTGAATCCATAGATTCCACTATATCCACCTATAATGCTTATGAAAAACTCAGTGAACTGATTTCCGTTTTCTGAAAACATTGCTTTCTAAAAATAAAAATAAACATCCAAGGCGTATACTTGGGGGTTACTTAATGAGAAAAAAAACATTGTTATTTCCTATCTTTCCAGGTTTCATGTGACCTTTTGTATAGATGCAACTATCACAACAAAGTGAAAAGAGAGGACACGGATATTATGTGATTTTAAAAGCATGCTTGAGAGCTGTAAAAGACAAGCAACACATCTGTTGATGGACGCAAAGTGCTGTAAACAGTGCTAATTGTGTATTTTGCCTCTTCTTGACAGAACAAAAGGTGCCGCTTCAGATGTCCATTACAGGCTGTGAATGTGCCCTTGCATTACTCTTTCTGCTCAAGACCACTGAAACAAAATGAGCAGGCATCAAAATCAAAAACGGTCATCACACAGCAAGGATCTCTCTCCCTCTCTCGTCTTTCAGCTAGTGCACTCCACCCTCTTTATCTCTCCCTCTATCCCTTTCTCTCTCTCTCTCTCCCCTTGCTTTATCAAGACAGTGAGACCCCCTGGGAGGCTCTGATCTCCAGTGCACATCCTGAAGAATTAATGACTTCTAATGTACCAGTTAATGCAGAAAAGGCGGAACATCCATCATAACTGACAATTTAATGGTGCTTTCATAGATGGGCCACTCACATCTCTCCCATTCTCCTTCACCATTTTTTTCCCCTTCCTCGCTAACAGACACGCACACACACACACACACACACACACACACACACCCCCACACACCCCCCCCTCCCAACACACACACACACACACACACACACACACACACACAGAGAGAGAGAGCGCAACTTTATCGTTCTTACTCACTTCACGTTAAATGTTTCTAGAATGTTCTTAGGATTGTTTTATAGGAAACATACATTAAATCCTACCCTGTAACCCCTTCATAATATGGTACACACAATCTTGAGTAGTTACAATTGCATGAATAGGAACAAATCAGGAACTAACTGGTAATTAATATATATATATATATATATATATATATATATATATATATATATATATATATATATATATAGTTAACAAGTAACCTCTAAATCAATAATTATAGCAGAAGTTACTGGAGAACATACGATTAGATACTACGTTAACCAACCAAGGTCTAATGATTAGTTCCTACATAGATGTGACTCATATTGAACACTTTCTTGATGAATCTTCTCTAATTCATTCTGAATCAGCTGCTAAATGGCCCATAACCACTAATTAATCATTACTTTCCTACATATCAGTTACTATTTATATGTCCCCTTTTCCAAAGTAGTGCTTCATGACTTCATAATTACCTCACCATTACTTACAAGTAAAGAGCTACAGTTGCTGCTGAGTTTCCACTGGGAAATGCATCATTAGTTCATGAATGAGTTAGAGACACTCCTCTAAAAGACTTTAAAGCTTCAATTCTATTTCAGTCATAATTTTGATTGTAATGTGTGACAAACTTGTTGTGATCCTTATTGTAATTTGTTCTCAAGTCTCAAGAGATCCTGGTCTCAATGAGACTTCCTGAAGAAATAAAGCTAAACTAACTGCCTTAGTCCTAGATTCAGAATTATTTCATAACTACTACTCTAGAGCTGAATGTGTCTGAAAAAACGGGTGCACGATAGCGCTACCGATGTATCAAGATGGACTGCTCTGGTCGTCATACATTTAAACACGATTCCCCATCTTTTCTCTTTCCTGCGACCCACTGAGACTATATAAGGGCCGAAAGAGTTAACACCCGTGGAATAGAAAGCTGTCTGGAACAACTGCAATCTAGCAGGGGGGAGATCTGCCATCTTGGGGATGATAGGTTTGCCTCGCCACTGCTGACATTCAGTACACTGTCGCTGATGACGCTGGATAGCTTCCCTCCCTCGCAGTATCCAGCACTTCCTTCGTGCCTCTGCAAACACTCGCTCTGGGCCCGGATGATGCAGTTTACCATCTATGTCCTTAATGATGAGCTGTGTAATCATGTGCTTAGGGTACAGCACTATAGGGTGGATGCTGGCTTGATCAAGTCCGGTGGTGCGACACAGACATCCGCCTACCCGAATTAGCTGTGAGCTGCTTTCTAACTCAGGAGCAAGAGTGAGAAGCCGACTACTGTTTGGCACAGGTTTTCCTGCCTGTAGCAGGGCCAGTTCGTCAGAGAAGCAGTCTTGCGAGTTCTCTGCTTTCTGGTATTCACTGGCACAAAGGTAGCCATCAGCTGATTCACACAGGTCACGAGCTGTTGCTTCTAGAAGCTCTGCGAAGGTCTTGAACTGGCTCGGGTCCAGTCCTGGAGGTCTTTGGTTGGTGAGTGTGAGGTTACAGATGACTGGCTTCCGCATTTCCTTCCCGTCGAGCTGCGAAGTGAGCGGCTTCTGTGGCCACAGGTCTGGTGAGTTGTAGAGGAAAGATGGGCCCTGATACCAACAATGCTGCATTCCAAGCTCTGAAGAGTCTTTTCCCCTGTGTGATGTCATCCGCTGAGTTTTGGGCGGAGTCAAGATAACGCCATGCCTCCCGGTCTGTTAAGTCTTGAATCTCCACCACTCTTGTTCCAATGAAGACTTTAAACCAACATGAGTCGGACTGCAGCCAGGATAGGATGGTGGTGGAGTCTAACCATAAAACAACCTGATGGATGGGCAACAACAGCTCTGTGCAGAGTACTTTGGACACTTGGGCTCCTGTAAGTGATGGAGCTCTAGCCTTGGGATGGTCTGCTGCTTTCTTGGTGCTACCCTTGACCGAGCAGCTAGAAAGGCAATTTCCACCTGACCGCTTGGGTCCTTAGTTCTGAGATAGGCTACTGAGCCATAGGCATGCTCAGAGGCATCACAGAACACATGTTGCCAGGGTCCATCTCTGAGCTGGTGTAGCATTGTGGTAGAGAAATGTGTTGCATGTCTGGCAGCTTGCTCTCCCATGCCTTCCAAGCTTGAAGAAGCTGCTCAGGCAGGTTAGGATCGTCCCAGTCACATTGCTTAGTCCACAGCTGCTGCACTATAACCTTGGCCCTCATTGTGTAAGGGATGATGAATCCAAGGGGGTCGTATTGGCTGGCCAGAACTTTGTAAATGGTACGCATGGTGACCTGTGGGAACATTGGCAGGCGGAGCTTGTAGGATAGTGGGGCAGTGCCAGTGCAATCCCAGTGTTGATTCCTGAGCATCTGGTTGGCCTTGCGCTATCCAAAGATCGGCACTATCTGACCTGTCTTCAGCTGGGAGGTGACTGATAACAGCTGGTTTGTTGTTTGGCCACTGTCGCAGTTCGAGGCCCCCATCAGCAAGCAAGTTTAACAGCGTATCCACAAGGATTTAGAAGGACTGCAAAACTGACTGGTGTACATCCTCTCCTGGCTGGTTGTGATCCAGTACATGCTTCTGCAATGCGAATGTTGCACAACAAGGACTGCATGTTGTTCTGAATGGGAGAACCCTCCATTTGTAAACTGTGGGAGGTTCCTCTCACAGCACAGGAATCTGAAAAGCGATTGGTCCTCGGTAGGGGTGTCACGATACCAAAAATTCAGTAGTCAGTGCCAATACCAGTAAAATAACATGATTTTCTAAAGATTCCATGTACTTTAACTTGAAACATGAACTTCTTTATTAAAATATTTGAAACACATCAAAATGTCATAACAAGACATACAAAACATGTGCAATAGAGCATAGAACAACATAATAAAGTGCAATTAATGGTCATAGTGCAACAACTAGTGTCCCCAGACACATTCCAGACTTCCAGGCATCTTTTCAAAAGGTAGGCTACTGTGCAAAAACAAAACAGTGTTTCTAACAGTTGCGTGACCAGAGACGTTACAAACCACAGGTAAATATTGGAGATGTATTTGAAAGATGGAGACATTTTATGTCCTTTCAACATTTGTGTACTCACATTGAATTATATAGCTAGAGTACCCGAGTTGGTTACTTGCAAAAACAACTGAGACACAGCCAGTAAAGTGATCCCGACTGGTACTGGCTAACCGTGGGTAACACCGCCATGCTAACTGCTATGGAGCTAAAAGAGTCTCAATAAAGATAAATGCACATACTACATTCACATATGCACACACAGGATTCATACATGCACACACATGATTCATAAATACACACACAGGATACACAAATGCGCACAAAATTCACAAACACACACACAAAATTTAAAAAGCACAGAAGATTCACAAATGCATACAAAATTCAGAAATGCACACACAATTCAGAAATGCAAACAACATTTACAAATGCACACAAGATTCAGAAATACACAGGACAAGACCTTGCTCTGAAGTAGGAGCTAAAAAAGTACGCTACTGAGGCCAGAAGAACTTAAAAATCCCCAAATTTTTCCTGTCGGAACACGACGAAAAAAGTATTCTAGGAACGTTTAGTTCTAAGAACTGCAAAAATCCCTCCGGTCAGAAAGCCCCTCATGACTCCTACACCACATTCATATAGCGCTGTGTGAACGCGTTCATGTGATTGGCTTATAAGTAAACAATCCCCCACGTGGGGTGCGTTCTTGTGATTGGCTAAAACAAGGGAGATATCTGATGGGTTGCAGAACATTCCCTGTCCAAGGCATTTGTGTGTTGAGCCAAGTCAGGGCAATCTCAAAATTCACACACAAATGCAGTGAAGTTCACAGACTGCAAGCAGTTTGTAAATCAAGATATATTTGTGTGTGCATCAGAAATACATTTCTGAATCTTGTCCTGTGCATTTCTGAATCTTGTGTGCATTTGTAAATGTTGTTTGCATTTCTGAATTTTGTGTGCATTTCTGAATTTTGTGTGCATTTCTGAATTTTGTGTGCATTTCTGAATTTTGTATGCATTTGTGAATCTTCTGTGCTTTTTAAATTTTGTGTGTATTTGTGAATTTTGTGCGCATTTGTGTATCCTGTGTGTGTATTTATGAATCATGTGTGTGCATGTATGAATCCTGTGTGTGCATATGTGAATGTAGTGTGTGCATTTATCTTTATTGAGACTCTTTTAGCTCCATAAACTGCTAGCTAACATTACCGGAGGAGCACGCAAGCAGCCACAGTTGTTTACAACGTGTAGCCTGTTCAGCGGCCGTAGCCGACAACGGTGACTTATTTGAAGCCAAGAGAGGGGGGCTGTAAATCAGGAAGAGAGGACTGTGAGTTTGCAGTGAACATGCCGTTTTTGTAGGTTGGGTAGAATCTATCTCTGTTGACTCTCGTTCATAGTTTTTCGAAATTCTCTGATATGTCCCATGTACCGGAAGTAGAAGAGTGTGACTTCGGCCACTTGTTCATGATCTCCTACTTCTGAATGTATCGACTGGAACACTCTGAAGCGTATACTGCCCCCATCAGTTAGGAACACGCAGTAGGGGAGTGGCATAACGCATAAGTCCATTATCATGGTCTTGGCCTCGAGAAGCTTTATCACTTCTTGGTCCTGATAAGACCTGGTGCTGGCCTTTGCACTGCACCATGGCAGCACGTCCATTTGCCACTGTTTCTTAACATTACTGTACAGGTCTCCCTTCAGAGGCTCTGGGCAAAGCGTTGCAGCAGCCCCTGAGCTGGACCCTGCATGTCCAGCCTAGGCGTGTTTTAATGGCGGAAGGACCCCCTGGGGGACCGAGGCGAACTGGCTCTATGGGCGTGATTAAGTGGAGATTGTCCGAGCCAATAAGCAGCACAGGGCAGACCTGGTCCATGTCCTGTAGCGGTAGTCCCCGGAGATGTCGGTACTTCTGCTTAAGTGAGCTCACTGGGTGCATGAAGGACATGAAGGACATGAAGCTCCTGCCACACTGTCCGCAGAGGCAAGTCCTCTCGTTGCCCAACTGCTGAGCTGCTGTATGAAGGATGATTGTCCGCTCTGACCTGCCATCCAAGATCGAATACAATTCTAGGGTCTGATCTCCGTTATGTAAGGGTACCTTAATGACTTTAAGGAGAATCTTCCACTGGCCGATCAATGTAGAGTACTTCCTCTGGAGACATTGGAGAACTAGTGCTGTTCACCGCTCTGTTAACAGCCTTTTCATTTACCTCGTGGAGCACAAGTAGGTGCCGGTTGTTGCATGTCTGGCAACACATCTTCAGGTTGCACTCTGAGGCTCAATGGGCCCGCCAGCCTTACTATCCTTGATCCAGCTGTGTTTCTGAGGTGTTGTCAGCTGCTTGAAATTAGTGCATTCATTTAGTGTAGAATGCCTACTACTATCACAATATGGACAGTATTTCTTTGGCCTCTCTTTGGGGACTTTAGGCTCAGTCTTGCCCTCAGCCAATTTATTTTCTGTGCCGAGGAAGATGGTTGGGTTCCTTCCATGTTTCTTTCCTTGCTGATGTCTCTCCCTTTGAGCCGTATCGGCCAGTATCCACTTGGACTTGAATCTCAAACTCTAACGAGTCCGAAAGGTCAAAAAGCATGCAACTGTTCCAGCATGCTCACAGGGGAACACACTTTTAATGCAAACATGTGGAAGGCCTTTACATCCCAGCTGGCTACATTGGGGGCGTCCATTAACTCTGAAATCCTCTGTAGAGCTAACTGATGAGGCTGTCTGTACTGCTCAGAGCAGCCAGTGTCTGTGAAAGGGTACTGTGAGTTTGAGTAAGAGTCAGCAATCAATAGGGCTTCCTCCAGCTTCAAGTGATCAACTAGAATTTGGAACGTGGAACTTTCTGTTGCATCAGCTGGTAGGATGTTGTCCAGTGCAACTTTCAGACGTGCAAACTCTCGGGGATTTGGATGAACAAAGTCTGGTATAGTAGGCGTTGCAATGCACCTAAGTGAGCATAAAGTCCTTGACCACCCCTCTGCCTTTTACCTCCATCTTCCATGGTGAGTTGTAGATCTACTCTAGTCTGCTCGCTCTCGAGAATAGGCTGATTAGATCCTGATATGGGACTTTGTGAAGCAATACGAGAAAAAAATCCCTACGATTCCTGCGACGCTGAACTGTCGGCTGAGGCTGGATTGCAGGTTCATTAGTGTTTTGTAACTGTTGGATTACTCTTCCGAGGTGTTGTAACTGCTGATGAAGCTGCTTAGTCTCACGCATAGTTTGGCATCTGAGCTGCTCTAGCTTGTGCTCACTCACTTTCGACTGGAGGTGTAGATCCTCATTACGCAGCCGTAATTCCTGCATGGAGCTCCACAAGCTAATGCTGACAGGGAGAGAGAGAGACTGTATCACTACAGCCAATCCAGCCAGCTCAAAGTGATGGTGTTTTTCACAGTGTCAATCTGTTTATTGTTGGAAATACTATTGGCAAAAATTTTGATTATTAATTCTTCATGGCATTTTTAAAGGGACAGTTCACCCCAGAAACAAAAATACATATTTTTCCTCCTACCTGTAGTGCTATTTATCAATCTAGATTGTTTTGGTGTGAGTTGTCCAGTGTTGGAGATATTGGCTGTAGAGATGGCCGCCTTCTCTCCAGTATAAGGGAACTAGATGGCACTTGGCTTAAGCTAAGTTAAGTAATTGATGTTTTGGTCACTATCTTCTTTTTTCTTTTTATTGTTTTTTGACACTTTGTTTTTGTTTTCAGTGCATATTTTTGGTCATTTACCCTTTTATTTGCAAATCAGTTCATTAATTGTTTGATTGTATTCCCTGGCCCATTGATTCTATGAGATTTTATAGTGCTGTTCATTTTTGATTTAATGATTATTTTATAATGGTAAAGGGAAGGCACATCATTTCACTGGTGAGAAATGTCACCTAACTCTCTCTGAGACTTATTTAAAGAACATACAATTTGCCTTTTTGATATGTCAATCATATTCAAGTGTGCTTGTGACACATACATGTAATGCCATGCAATACAGTCCCTTATACAGTATATGAAGATGTGGAAGATGATCCCTGGCTTACAGACTTAGGTAATGCTATGAAGTGCATTATATCTTCTGCTGGCGGCCCAAAAAAATCAAGTAGATGATACAATATGGATTTTCAAGATGTAACTTATCTTTGACTAATGTGGTAAACACAAAATCTGATGGAAATTTAAGTCAAAAATCTATTACCAAAGCATAAAAGCATTGGATCCTCTCAATTCACTAGAAAATAAATAATTTGAATTATTCATGCACAAAAACAGAATAACAATGAAGGAAAGATTTCAGATACAAGCATGCCATTAAGTGTCAGTTGCTTAATAGCTACACTAATCACACCTTGAAGTGACATGTGGTATGCAGTAAACAACCGTCGTACATTAAGTTGCGTAAAATGGCTCACAGTCCCTGAGCAGACTGAGAGAGAGTTTCTTGGTTTCCCAGCATCCTTGACTTGATGTAGAGAACCAATATTCCCTGGAACAGCTTGCACAGGCAGCTAATGTCCCTTTCAACACATCTGAAATTATGTTCAGAGGACTGTCCAATCAATGGGATTGTCCAGCGATGGGAGACCAAGCCACCTGCAGTCAAATGAGCTAAATTTATTGCAGCACCCGAATTGGACTTTGCAGGATTTAGTCTGAGTGGAGGAGAAGGAGATAGTTCTCACTCTGCTATTTCCAGATACCACAAACATATTTGAAAAGTGTAGAGGACAAGAAAACACTGCAGATTACAGTCTTAGTATATGTCATTGATAAAGAAGTTGGAAGCTAGTTAATGAAATTACTGGAAAGGTTGCAAAAAGTGTAAACAAAAAGAGAGCTAAAATCGAAGATTAGTGATGTCACTCCAAAGGCCACTATACATATATTGCTATTGCTTTCTCTGCTCATGTTTTCAGAGTGGAAGGTCTATTCTTTTTAATATTTAGTAACATATCATCTGAGACACTGAATGTACAATATATTAAAAGGTATCTTTGTGGGTTTTTTTACCATCCAAATTGACTCAAAGGTTAAAAAATCCATAAAACAGCATTCATTAAGATTTTAATATGATATATTACACAATTTGCACAATAAGCTGTAAACCAACCTTGACATAATATCACCTTATAATGGTATGTCGAATGCATTAGCAAACAAATAATCTACACAGCAGACGCAAAGCGACATTAGCATTTAGTTTGCTGTTTTGGTCCTACCATTTCTCACTGAAAGCAGCTGCCTGTTAACAGCTCAAAGAAAGTTGATGAAAGCGGTGAGAGTAAACTGAAATAGTAAAGTTGCAGAAAAGAAAACCAAAACAATGAGCTAAAGGGCTAAAATGCTAAGAAGAGCTGAAGAACTGCAGAGTTTGCTGATAATTCTCTGAGGGGTTTGTCACTAGAGGTGACCTCTTTCATGTGACGCGTAGTCATTTGATCCATTGTTAATATGAAAATATGAATAGGTGCTTAACTTATCTGCTTCTCTTTATCTACATCTTACAGTAGTGAGTATTAAAGGATCCACTAAGGATACTAATTGGGTGTCTTACCTGGATTTTCTTTATCTATATATCTCTTAAAAGACCAACTATCCAAAAAAACTAGGGCTGTTAATCGCGATGTGATTAAGGGCCGGGACGTGATGCGATTCATTTTTTTGCATTTATTAATTTATTTTACACTTCACTCGGCTTTGCGTCGTGCCTAACAGGCTACTATTTTGACCCTTTGCAGCACCGTTACTTATCATCAAGCTGCCACTTCCTCGTAACACATCCTGCTGCTGCAGGCTGCAGGCATGATGGAGAAACACAGCAGCAATGAAATCCTGAATGGCGCTTTTTATTTTCCAAAACTCCCGGATGGCTCGTAGACAAGTCGAAAGCCATATGCACATTGTGTAAAGCCGAATTAAAATATCACCGAAGCACATCAAGCTTGAGCTACCACCTACGGAGCTAAGCATAGTAGTACAGTTAATGTGATGCTACCCGCTAGCATGCTACTATTTTGGAGAGTGCTACTTGCCGACCTGTGGATGAAACCAAACCCCAAAAAATTACTACAGCTCGTGCGAAACGGGTGGCAACTAACTACAGACCTGTCAGCATCGTAGATGACTCGGGTCTTAAAGACGTACTACGGTTGGCATGTTCTGACCTGTCTCTTTGCCGTCGAAGGGGACAGCAGCCCCACGCACAGCCTGTATGACACGGAGAAAGCAGCCACACTGGAACTGCTGCAAGGTGCTGCAAACGCTGTCTCATTAACCGGTGATCACTGGACGTCAGTGAGTAATCAAAATGATTTAGGAGTTACTAAACACTATACTGACTCTAGTAAGGATAAGGATTTTTAGTTTTTTAGTTAGGTACTTGGAGGAATTGTGCAATAATGACAGATTAACACATTTGTCTTTTGTTTACAGTAAATAAATAATTACAAATCTTAAAATCAAGTTTTTTGTATTCATTTGATTCCCAATCAAGATACACTGGTAAAAATTGCTTTTGATTGTTAATATGTACTTAAAAACCGTTCTGAAATGCAAAATAATAGAATTTTAATTAATTAAATGTGATAAAATATGCGATTAATCACGATTAACTATAGAAATTCAGCGATTAATCGCGATTAAAAAAAAACTTCCTGCAGCAACAACAAGCATGCAGTCTGACATTCGAAGACAGATCCTGGCACAAGTGAATGCTGGTGAATGCAGTGAAGCACTAATACTGTATAAGAGCAAATTCAAGAAAGTATATCCAAACAAAAATGTCCACAGTCATACACAGCTACAAGTTTGATTAGAATGTATTTTGTCTACTTGGAAACCGGCCAAAATATTTTGATCCAATACCATTTTTAGTTGTCAGTCTCTATACGTCATGCTTTGAGCTGACACCGGATTAAATAACAAGTGCGTACAGCCGAGCCTTTAGAAAATTTTCTTTCCATGGAAAATTGAATTTGTGACAGATGCTTGCTTTTCTGGGGACATTGCTGCTCACAAGGCCGGACAGGTCAAAAGTACAAGCTAAGCATGTTAGTATTGAGCAGGCAGATGGTAAGAAAATCATTGTCATTGACCTGCAGCAAACTGATCAGATTACTTGCTACTGTACAAGCAATAATAAGACCTGCAAGTCGGCCATGCAGTTAAATAGGAAACATTATCCCTGTGGTGGAGTCAATTACAGATCTTTATTTTAGCACAAGGTTTTAAGATGCTTTAGTTTGTTGTCTTAAGGGTACAGTAAAAGCCTGCCTCCTTCCAGTCAGCACAGCACCCAAAAAAACTGCCTGTCCATAGAAATCGGCACATTCTTTCACATGTGGCCGAGAAGAGATGCAGAAGCCCCTTGTGCTTTTTGCTCATAAGGTAAAAGTGAGCTTATAAGGAATCACAGCGAATGATGAAAGAAAGCAAAGTCTGGCTTTTTTCAATTCTACTGGCTAAGTAGCAATCTGAAGTCAAATAGCCGTCGGTAACCGGTGGATTATGTTTAGCGCTAGCTCATTTAATTCCTTTATTATTTCTCAGCAAGCTCTCTGCTTCAGAAACCACCGGAAATTGATTCCATTATCTGTATCACTTCTCCTCTGTGCATAGCACCTGCATATGAAATGCAACACACCCGCCATCTTAACATCTCTGCCATTGAAGTGACATTACTATTGTCATGGCAACAAACCCCCTTCTCCATAGAGAAACTGTAGAACACAGCAGTCTGTTTTTGGAGCCAGGTACAACACTTTTAGATTTGTGCAGACCACAAATGATGACTTTTACAACAAAAGACATCCTTCAGCATGCTAAAGGATTGTAAATCTATATAACAGTAGTGTATTTTTGTATGTTAGACTGTTCATAGCACCCTGTCAAAACAGCCCAAGCCTTAGACAGATTAAATGCCTCTAAAGCAGTCTGCACAGTCCGCATGACCAACATTGGAATAAACTATACTATATTTAAAGCTTTCTTATCCCTCTATATTCCATAATTCCTGTCCATATGCCACCTCCTTCCATGGACATGTTCTGACATTTACATTGTGAAGAGACAATCATGTACTGATATTGTCCTTTTTCTACACATATTACCTTTATCTGTAGTTTTGATAAAGAAAAATTGAGCAATGCACACATTCAAGTACATAAGTTTAGATAAAGCACATATTTTGAGATGATGTATATTTTTGGTCATCATACGGTATCTTTTTCTGGATGTTTTTCTGTAGACTTGTTTATGCAAATATTAAGCATATTTTGTACCTTATAAGGTACCCTGTGGAGTTTTTGATTGTGTGGTGCTATGGTGCAATGTTGTTATCTGTGGGTCCCCATTTTGTTCGTGGGCGACCCAATACACATTCCTGCTGCCGGTTTCATGCCATCCTGCTGACAGACAATTGGTGGCGGTAAAGCAGAAATAAGTGTAGCAGTGCACCAACAAAGGCAGTTAAGAAGACTGCTAGATAGCAAACATAAATGTTAACAGGGCTGCACAATTAATCGCAATTTTACCGAAATCGCAATATGAACTAGTGCAATATCCAAATCGCAGGGGGGGCGCAATATTTGTTAAAGGCAAAATATGTGTCAAACCATTCTAAAATAAAGTATTGTGTTGCTGCGGAGATGTCCCGGCCTACAAATCCTATTTTTTTTTAAATATTAAAAAAAATGGACTTTGCAAATGTTTTATGTAACGCAGTAATATTTCACATCAAAGCCATGCTTGAAAAAGACTGAATTGTGAATACCAATGCTGCAACGAATAAATGAAGAGTATCCTGTATTCTAGCACTGAAAGCAAGTATTACATTAACAAATGTAGCTGTTAGATCCTCAAAACGCCTCTTTGCTGTTCAATTTGCTGTTTATTGCAGATTATTGTCCGTATTTGTCAAAGAAAGGACTGCGTGAGAGTGAGTAAAGGGCTTTTGATGTGCCTATACTCAAGGACATCGACACAGCACCTTGCAAAATCTAATTTTCAAAGTGTGAAATTTCCTCATTCTCTCCCATGATAGCTTCATTTCATAGCCAAAGCTAATTATGGGCGCTATAATTTCTTTCAGCAGTCAAGTCATCAGCTAGTCAAATACACAGCGGCTCTACAAATGACACAATGTAATTGCTGTGGCAAAAACAAATGCCCTTAAGATATTGGTCATCATATTTAAGACATTTTAATACAGGCAAGAGGGAAGAATACTTTTATTTATATTGCTTGGTTCTTTGTCTGTGTCATTTGGGGTTACTGGAAACTTTTTCACTTTCTGTATTTTTCCTCACATCTCCTTACACGTCATACTTTCTCATGCTGTGCCTCTTAACATTGTTTCTCCACTGCAGCAGCTGTCTCTCTTTTCAACCGAAGTCTAAAAGCAGAACAACAGTTTTACAAGAAAAACAAACAGCCAACCGACCCCTTTGACATTGTCTTGTTAAAGAAAGGCCTGGCCAGATTTAAGATTCAGGGGTTGCAATCTGCATGCTAAGGCCCATCAATTTTTCATGGCTCTCACACTATGAGCACTCACAGCCAGAAGGGGGTAATGCAAAATTGATTTGTGTATTAAAACTGCTTAGCCAAGCAAGCATCACTGGGAAATGTTGTGATTACCCCCTTGGGACTTGAGAAGGCCATGTGTAGCCAAAGTGATCGAAAGAGGGACTCTTCTGTCCAAATACAAGAAATAACTTGTAATAAATGTATAACACTCTAAAGAAAAACCTGAATATAACAAACCTTAAAGGTCCCATGGCATGAACATTTCACTTTATGAGGTTTTTTAACATTAATATGCGTTCCCCCAGCCTGCCTATGGTCCCCCAGTGGCTAGAAATGGTTTAAACCAACCCCTGGGTATCCTGCTCTGCCTTTGAGAAAATGAAAGCTCAGATGGGCCAATCTGGAATCCTCCCTTTATGACGTTATAAGGGGAAAGGTTACCTCTCCTTTCTCTGCTTTGCCCGCCCAGAGAATTTGGCCCGCCCATGAGAAAGAGAGAGACATCATGGCTTGAAAACGAGCGAAGCATGGCAGTTGGTCAAGGCCACACCCCCACCTTCCACCTTGCCCCCCCTCTCTCCTCCTCAATAGCATTTAAAGCTACAGACACAGAAATGGCACGTCCTAAGGAAAGCTCATTGTGGGACTGGCTCTAGTGGCTGTAATTCTGCACCAAGGCTGAATTTCGGGAAAGAGACTTCAGATACAGTATTAGGGGACCACTAAGGCCTATATAAAAGCATCCAAAAAGCAGCATGTCATAGGACCTTTAAATAAACTTATATCATTTTCAGTCACCATATTGAAACTGCCAGTAGGAAACTTAAATTATTTATGGCATTTGTACTTTTTTAAAACAGTATACACTATGATAGCAGCGAGAAAGACGACACGTGTACTCATCCATTGCAAGCCGGTGCAGTAATGTCACAAGCAATACAACAAAAGTGATTTAGGGTTAGATTCAACTGAGATCTGTAATCACCTTTTGTTGGCTGAAGTAGAAGACTACAGTTTTATGGGCCAGCTTAATAGCTTTTTCACAATCTACTTGCTCCAAATTCTGCAGGTTCCGCTTAAACTATTGATATGCTGTGCCTATGAATAATAGTTTAAATGAGAGATTATGACTCTTAAAATTGCCAAACATTTGTTTCACTAGAAAAGAGTCACCACTGTGACACCACTCATGATCGTAGAGTGGTGTCAGAGAGGTGTTTCTTTATCTAAAAACTGATGTTTAGTATAGGTGACTTACAGAGAGCATATTGAGCAGCCAACAGCCATCAGCTTCATTTTGGCCTTTGGACACATTGCCAACAAAATATTGTTTATTAGCTACAGCTGATGTAATCAGTGGCAATGTTTTTCATTTCAACTGGCAAAAGGGATGGCCAATAGCTGAGTGTTTGGTACATTCTTCTTTGGTTTAAAATAAAAAGAAGAGCAACGAGCGACAAACGATTAGATACGAGATTTGTTAGCCTTACAGCGAAGCAAATATGGGTATTTTGCCAACCTATATATATACCAATATATGGTAAATTTGCCCCATTTAATATACAACTCATTCATAACCTCAGGCTGCCTTGGTTGTGACAAAGAATTTTAGCCTCTCCGAGGTCACTTTTTTCAGCAGCACGGGGAAAAAACTGTCTAATCGCCACATAAAACAACATGACCTGCATGTGTCCATCCTGGGTTTACAATTGCTCATCTTTGTGCAGTAACATTGCCTGACTGTACAAAACACTACTAACACATGCATATGTATCAGCGCACGCTTGTAGGTCATCAAAGGCGTTGTATGGACCCTCGCCCAGCTCCCCTGACTGCTTATACGAAATACGTCCTTGAGTGTCAGAGGAGGTGAATACCTGCACTTCTGGAATATTTACCAGACATTGATTTGGCAGTTCCAACCATTATCAAAGGGATCCCAAATAAGGTACAATGAGGTAAAGTAACAGGCTTTGTGGACAGAAACTGACAAAGATTTTTTTTTACCTCATCCTGAATGTACAAAAGAATGATTAAAAATGAAACATTTATTTGCTTACCAATGGGCTGTGAGAAAACCCATTTCTTGTGAATAAGGGATTTCATAAAGTTTGGATTTACAGAATCTCCTGCTGCCACAAATGTGAAAGCAAATTCATAGCATCCCCATAAATGACATGCCCATCAACTCACCCTCCCACATTATGCTTTGACAACTCTTCAACTCTGAAAAGCACTCAAAGGTCATTTCTATCCTGCAACATAAAAGGCTCACTCCAATAAAAGTAATTTAATGATTATTTGCAAAAGAGTTGACACACGTCATTGTAGCCGCCAAACAAGTGGTGAGTCATAGACAGTTAATGGTCAGCTCAACAAGCAGAGTTTAACACAAATGGAATGCCATTTCTTGATTATTGCTGGTGTCATGCAAGCTCAATTTAGTGCTGACCTGCATGTCAAAACATGTCCTCAATTAAAGGGCCGCCCTGCGGTGAGTCTGTGAGAGGTTGAGCTGAGTTGAGTCGATTAGGTGGGCTACTGTATGCCTGCAAGGACAAAATGTGGTGTGGAATGTAACTAAGTACATTTACTCAAGTACTGTACTTAAGTACAACTTTGAGGTACTTGTACTTTACTTGAGTCTTTTCATGCCACTTTCTACTTCTACTCCACTACATTTCAGAGAGAAATATTGTACGTTTTACTCCACTACATTCATCTGACAGCTTTAGTTACTTTCCAAATTATTTTTTTTTGCACACAAAACACATGTAGTTTATCAAATACAATGTTTTATTATAAATTAAACTACCCAACAATATACAGGTCTGCAAGTCCAGCTGGAACGATTAGCTGATTAAACACTTAGTTGATTGACAGAACTGTTTGGATCATTTCCAGTTTCTAAAATGTGAAGCTTTTTCTGTAATGACTACTTTTACTTTTAATACTTTAAGTACATTTTCCTGATGATATGTGCATACTTTTACTTAAGTAACATTTTCAATGCAGGACTTGTTACAGGACTGTAGCAGAGTATTTTTCCAGTGCGGTATTGGTACTTTTACTTGAGTAAAGGATCTGAATACTTCTTCCGCCACTGGGTTTAAATGATAAGGGCCAAAACAAATCTCGACAAATTGCGTTAAATTACTGGCAAGTAAAAACAGATCTATACACGGCTGTGAAAAACACCATTCACACTCCTCTGGCCTACCCAAAGAAAAAAGCTCATCCCTGTCAAGAAGAGACCACAACCTGTGGATGAGAAGGCATCTGGAAATGGCAGCATGGCTTGTTTTCTATGTTTGAGGAGCAGCTACTGACCTTTACGACTAAGAGCTATAACATGTTGTCTGCTACATCTGGGCTTTGTGCCTGGCAGTCACTAGGCTATGGAAATATTTGTAGCTGTCTCTGCAGGGAGAGAACCCAGGGGAGCATTTATAAGGCCTACCATCAAGCCTTTACCTCCATTCAATTCCCATCTCTGTGTTGGATTCCTCAGTGTGGCTTTGTGGTCGTTTCTTAGCCTGTAATCTTGTCCCCCCCACAAAACATCTTGAGTATTGCCATGGGGATGCTTTTGTTTTAAAAGTAACACATTACTTATCATCAAACATGATGACAAACAGGAACCTTCGCACACAATAATCCTGTACCCACACTGGCTGATATACTGAATATAATCATAAAGTAAACTACCACTAATTAAAGTGAAATCAAATGAAATGCGAGACTGAGTAACACATTTTTTCACTTTAAAATGAAAATATAATCATTACAATTTGGACAGCATAGATTTTTTCCCGCAATATAGTCAAAATGAAACTTAATATCATGATCAAGAACCTTCAATTGCTTGAACAATGGTATTAATCATACAATCTATTTATTCCCTTACCTCTTCTGTGTAAATTGAAAAAGTGTATAGCAAACAGCAATATGAGTAATCTTTCTCTAAGTGACTAATAATTGATATAATAGATAATAAGTTTTTTTTTACTCAAAGGCAACATTTCCTTTATGTTGTATATATATATATATATATATATATATATATATATATATATATATATATATATATTGGAATTGTGAAGTAACCTATTGCAATTTGTAGATAAAGAAACACTTAATCCATCAAATAACTTGACAGAAAGTATCCAAGAAAGTTTTGGTATCCATTTATTTTAGCTTTATGCTTTTACTTTGCAAACAACATTCACTGTGATTAAGAAACTTGCAGTATTTAGGATGTAAGGCATAACATATCCACAACTCAAATGAAGAAAAATTGTTTATCTTCACTTAATTTATTTTTTCATGAGTCATGAGTCTGCCTAAGCAACACAACGCAAGCTATCATGGCAGGTGGAAAACATTTTGTCTCACATGTGCCCCTTCAGTACCTGTTTTGACACTCCCAGAAGCATTTCATTGAGTGTTCTTTTAGCAAAAGGTTCACATTCAAGATCTGAGCTATCCAAAATGTATTTTTTTTTTTTTTTAACATTCAGCTCCAAATACAGATCTGTATCTCCAATACGTGGGAGGATCTTATCTAACCTTTCCTGCCTCATGAAAAATTCAGCATCCTGGCCACCAATCTCTGCCGTCTCAGGATGTTATGTCCGATACAGAGGCAGAGGTGCTGGGGAGAGAGGAGGAAATTGCTTTTGACTCCAGCACTGTATGATCAGTATTATCACCGCAATGGAACTCATTCAGCCACATATTCTATAGCGCCTTTTGCTGTGCGCATTCAAAGCAGTCAGATCTCATTCCAGCCGCGTTGCTCCGGATGTGTTTGTGTGTGTGTGTGTGTGTGTGTGTGTGTGTGTGTGTGTGTGTGTGTGTGTGTGTGTGTGTGTGTGTGTGTGTGTGTGTGTGTTTGTGTGTGTTTTGTGTGTGTGTAAGGCCTTGGGTTTGTGATAGGGGTGGCAGGTTACGCAACAAGGGGGAGGCAGTGGTGGGACGAAGAGGAGTTGAGAGGCAAACTGTGGCATGACAGCTCTCCGAACATAGAGGGAAGGTCTAGTGCGGGTGAGTGACAGAGATTTCGAAATAAAGCTTCCTGTCAGTCTCTAGCAAGTGTTGCCCTCCATCTCTACCAACCCGCAGGACCTTTTATCCCTGAGGGGCCTGGTAGACAGGACAGAGGAGATCCTAAATATCACACAGCTCCTCAACATTAGATAAGCCATACATCTGCTTTGTAAATAGACACAGGCTTCTCTCCATAGCGTTTTCGTCAATCTCACTCTCTCTCGCAGACAGAATTATTAGAAATCTATATTCTCATTTAGGTTTTGACTTCTGCAGACAGGACAGAGATGGTTACCTGACAGAAAAAAAGCTCCTGGACAGGTTTGGATTTGTCATTCAATGTTACATGGACTGCAGGCTACAAGAATCCACCAGAGAATCGTCTCCAGCATTAATGTGGGGTAGATGCGGGATAAAGGAGGTAGGCTACGATGGCTACTACTCTACAGTGGGTTTAAATTTGAGCCTGAGGCATGAACAACCCATGCAACCCTGCCAGCCACCAACTGTATGTTTGTTTGGCTTCGCACACAAGCGTGAACAACACCATCAGTTGCACAATCTCACTGTAATGCCTCAGCGCATTAGAGGAGAAGTCACACTGCTTTTATTTCCACCCCTACCTCTGCCGGGCAGGGGGAAAACCCATGTCAGCAAGCACCACCTGCTGAGCCAGGCGACATGGAGCAGACGAGCCAAGGCACCTGGCCAGAGGCTTGCCAGCAGGGGGGGCCTGGCCTGGCCGAGGTAGTCTCTCTGGCTGGATGTCCACCTGGGCGATAAGCACCACAGACCCCACTCACCCCCCGAGGGCTCACAGCAGGACATAGATACAGAGTCGCTGCTGCTCTTCTCAGATAGTATTACACGTTTAAACTATCCTAGTCAATGTTTGGCTTGAGAAGACCTTTTTTTTTAATTCAAGCAAAATCAGAAAGTAGAGATAAGAATGTGAGGGAAAAAACTCTTTCCCTCTAAATGGGATGCTGCAGTATTGTCAAAACAAGGCAGGGGCCATGCACTGTGTTTTCTCAGTTGTTCTTGAATCTTTTGGCTTGAGGTGATCCCAATTTCCCCCGAAAAATGACCTCTTGCTGGCATTTGCCGGCACTAACCTGTGACTTTGACCTGCTTTACAGATGAAGCCGCAAAGGACCCAGGATCAGATCTTCTCCCTCTTTTTCTAAACAGCCCTGTAGAATGGAAACAATCAAAAACTCAGTCAATAATTTAGCAGTATATTCATGTTCACTGGAAGTGGCCAATTACATTTGTTATGCAGTGTTTCAATCAATATCAGCTTAAAAGTTGCCCAAAATTATTTGAATCAGTGACCATTCATGCACATCAGTGTGTGACATTTAGAGTGTGATAAGCAAAATACCAGTTGGCCATAGCTGCATTTATTATGTAAATGTGAGATGTGGAAATCAGTGATTAAAACATTATTTCAAAAGACATTTCTAAATTACAACCTCTCTTTTGTGTCCGTGTTAGCGCAGCAAACTATTTATTACCTGCCCCTAGGAAGTCAGTGAATGTAGCAATGAATGTATGTATGTTGGTTGCCATGGTTTCTTGTTCTGATGTGTGCTGTGAGTTGTGATCTACATTTGAGAGCGGACTTTGTAGTGATGTGGGGGCACTGTAATAGAAGAAAAGCAATTGTGATGCATGTTTACAAGGAGAGAAGGAATAGCTTTAGACTTCAGACCGGAGTTAAGTTGAATCTGTACAGATATATATATATATATATATATATATATATATATATATATATATATATATATATATATGTATTCATGTTTTGTTTTAATGGTGTTTGTGTAATCTGTTTTTATTGACAGAGAGCACCTTGTCCTTGCAGCTATTATATCCAAAAAGCCTAACAGCACTGACTGTAATCAATACCTGCCGAGCTAAAGTGGCCCAAACCATATAGTGTCCTCACTGTGAAGCACAGACAGATAAATAATCTGAAGGAAATCAAGATAATGACTTCCATTTACTCAATAAGCAGATATTAATTATCTGTCCGACAGATTAGGGGGCCAGAATTATTGAGAGCCTTGAGATAAATGGCTTTCTGATCAAGATATAATGAAAACCTTTTTAGGCCCTCTAACCAAGCACTCATGAATTTACATATTAATTCCTGCCCTTGTTTTGGCAATTACCGGAGATTTTCAACGCCACACCCTAGCAGCCTAACAGCACCACAGTGTTTTGTTTTCTTCTGGGAGTTTGATGTTATCACAAACATGGTGTCTCCACTAGCCCCCTCCCCACCGCCACCCTCTGTGGAAAAGTAATGAAATGATGAATTTGTGAAACAACCGCAGGGTGACTATGATGAATTTTGTGGTATCTCTCAGACTAATAGCTCTGTCAACAGGAACAACTCTCTATGGACGCGCACAAATAGGCGAAGCAATCATGATATTTGTGGTTTAATGCACAAAATATGAGCAGCGGTAGCTTAAATTGAGGCTGCAAATATCTCTCCGATGAGAGAGGTTAATCCAGCATTGATTACTGAGGCCACCGTGTTTTTTTTCCACAAACACTAAAAATGCTGCCTCCGTCCCTGACTCTGTGTGTCTCTCTTCAGAAGCGTATTTGCCAGAGGGGCGAGCTGATTTGTGGCGGGCTATCATGCATTTGGCTGTAGTCCAGTCATTTAACCTGCCAATAGCAGCATGGTCGCTCATGAGAGCAAACATTGCCCTGCAGCCTAGCTGAGCCGGCGGCAGAGAAGAAGTCTGGTTAGGCTACCACAAGGCCAAGGAAACCTTATCTAAGAACTGCCAAGGCATTCCTCGAGTTGGCAAAGTGTCGGTGGGCACTATGTTCGCAAGCACTACTCCTGGCTATGAGGGGAGGCTCACTGAGGGATTCCTCAGTGAAGCAACAGAAACTCAGACAAACACAGGTCGCTTACATGATTATTAATATTTAAACCTGGGTGGTGGGTAAGGGTCCTCTCATCTACAGTACAGATACAGTGTGTGGGTGGGAGCAACCTTTTTAACATTTTCCAGTAGCTGCCATCAGTTACAGTACATCATCGCTATGAGATTCTCTGATAAAAATAGTAATATCACATTGAAGACATGAGCTGTATTATCGAGCTATTATTGTTACTGCTGTTCATATTATTGTCACTGCTGTTCACTGCATTTGACCTTTATCAGGGTTGTCTCAATACAGTACATTCAGTTCTCCGGCCAACAGTAATTCAATGTCATCTATCCGCTGCTGCTTATCTCGTCTTTCATACCAAAAGTGCAACTTCAACACTACAGAGCAAGGACATTATTTCCAATGGAGGCACCAGCGGCGCACACTATGGCTTCCACCAGATTTTGCAGCCGAATTTCAACTAAACTAAAATTACATTCTGACCCCAAATATGTTGACCTCAACAACACATGGCCAATGAGATTATGGCATTGATTATTGGTGGCAGTTATGACAGCAAAAGTTTCACTGTAGGGAAGGATGGAGGAGAAGATCATTTTTAACTGGCACAACAAAGTTATAGTTATGATTTTTCTTTTTACAGTTTAAAGAGTTTGGTCTTACATATGAATAATAGTGTAACACTATTCTTAACTTTGAGCAACATTGTCTTCTAATTATGTTAATCATTTCTCATCAGGTACAGAAGATTAAAACAGACTCAGGTGTGTTCAATAGGAATATATATATATATATATCAAACAGTTTTTTAGAGTCCAGAGTTACATCTTCAAATGAAATGAGGCAAATCCTTAATCGAAGTTTTCACTTTTCACAATTTTGCAAAATTCTTCTTTCAGACTAGTAGAAAGAAAACATCCAAAATACACCTTTAGGTGTTTATTTCCCTACACTTTATCTATTTGCATCTGTACATTTCTCCCAAATTCACCAAAAGTTAGCATTAGATAATCCCATAAATAATGCCTTATTTACATATTTGCAAAATGTATGGAATATTACAATACATTTACGGATTTCTCAAAATGAGTTTTGTCTCATACTCTGAGCCAAAAACCTCCACTTCAGTAGTAGCGCTTACATGCACAAAACTTTCCAGTTTCAATCCTAACCATACTGTGAAGGTTTTTAGGGGTTTGTTCATAAATCATTTATAGCCGGATATATAGCACAATTTATTCCTAAAAACGTGGTGAAAATGGATTTTCTATGGCTGTTGACAGTATGAAACCTGACTGTAATATGTCCACAAAATGAAACACCTGGCTTTATCCAATGTTCAGATTTCTGTTCTGGAATTGTACGCAAATTGGCACATATTTAATAAGATAATGCCTCAATTTAGCCTGGTCACAAAGAATTTCGTGAAATGATCACGAATTGTTAACAGCGCATTACGTGGTGGTAGCATGCAACGTGTGAAAAATCTGTGTGGCCACCACGGAAAACAATGCCAATGTAAAGTCAATGAGAAGATGACGTAGCATTAAGAGTGACTACGGTAGCAAGTACTATGTAAGGCCGAAATTCTGCGTAAGGAGGTTGGTTGGGGTGGTGGATGGGTCAAACACAAGACTTTCACCCAGGAGACCGGGGTTCGTGTCTCGCATGTCAAGTTTCCTAAAGTCGCTTTCTTCTTTTCCGTCCCGTTCTTCCCGCGTGTCACGGAACCGTAAGCCCACCCACGACCTTTTCCTGATCCCAACCATCCCGTTCTTCCCGCGTCAAGCCCACCCATGACCTTTTCCTTAACTTAAGGGGCCGTGTTTATTTAAAGGAATTCTTTCGTGGGCCCATCACGGAATTTTCGGTGATCCGTGTTCATTTCACGGAATTCTTCCGTGGGCCCATCACGGGATGTTTTGCGATTCGGTGATACTGCCACAGATTTTGAGTTAAGGGGCCGTGTTCATTTCATAGAATTCTATGAAATCAGGTTGCTCATTTACATATTGAAACATAAAATTTTAGAAAACGTGTAATACAAAAGATAATTGTCTTGATGTAAGTTATCAACTGGGCAAGTTTAATGGTGATTTCTATTAGTAAAATGCTTACCCTATTTACCTGTTTATTTGTTTACACACATTATGCTTTTCTGTATTTTCTGTCATAAATAGCTTATATTTAAATGACTTGCCACAATCGTCTCTGGGAGCAAGTTTTCAGATGTTCGCAGACAATATATATGTTGAATATATATATATATATATATATATATACACACACACACATACATACATACTGTATAGGGTGAATACAGGTGCAGCAGCCATGGGCAGTATGAGAAAATAAAGTGTTTTTGAACATTAAAGCATGTAAACATTATGTAGAAACACAAAATACATTTATGAACCTGAAAATGCTATATAATAGTTCCCTTTTAAATGCTTAGTCAATTATCTGAACAGTTGCTTATTCATTTTCTGTTGACTATTCGATTAATGAGGTGAGAGTTTAAATAAACTAATATTCCATGCATAGAGAAACATCAAACACCATTCCAATAGTAACAAATGCACTAGATATTTTTTAAGTCAAGTATAGCATAATTTAGAAAACAATAGAAAAAAGGAATCAAATATAAGAATCACTGTAATTCAGAGTTGCACGTATACGTATATGACTTAGATTTAGGCACACAGGATTGATGTTGTTGTTTGCATACATCTTCCAATACCTCATACTGTATATATATCAATATTATCCTATTGGCATGTTAATAAATGAAGCTATACTCGCCTGCCCCTTCTTGTATCAATCTAATATGAAACTTTAACGGTTTTAAAGAAGGGTGCAAATGTGTCCCTAGTTTAAATATGAATATAAGCCCTGCATGTATCAACACATTTACACACGCACATTTTTGCAGCTGAGGAACAACAAAACAAAGAAACTCCACTTAAGATGCTTTTAACAGCTAACTTGCTTAACTTGGTACAGCATCATCATCATGCATTACACACACACTGTTTCGTTGCCTACGTGTTTGTTCCGGGGGGAGCATGTTTGCACACATGGAAGAAAAGGACCAGCTGTTGAAGTTGTGTTTTTTTTCTCTATTTTATTATATCATGTGTGTGTGTGTGTGTGTGTGTGTGTGCGTGCGTGCGTGCGTGCGTGCGTGCGTGCGTGCGTGCGTGCGTGCATGCGTACGTGCGTGCGTGCGTGTTGTTAGCTTGCCCGGTAACCAAGGCCCTACCTCGGCAGAGTGCGCATCTGACCACATACCAATCAGTTGCCTGGATAATGAGTATAATTGATTGGAGCCTCATTCAGATTCTGTGGAATAGAGCATGCAAATTGTCCTTGCCAAGTCATAATGAGGGCCCTCTTTAATGGCACAATCAAAAATTTCACTTCTAATTTTGCAAACTGAAGCGAGTGCTCTGTGTTGATTGCATGGTCGGATGCCAGCGTCAACACCATGTAAATAGATAGGTTGGTGGTTTATCTCCATTTAGTGAGAAAATAAGCCACAGCGTATAGACCCACTGATGCAAGCTGAAGACAGAGTGCTCATAATCCATACTTTATTCTTTTTGTATTATTATTGTGCCATTGATTGGTTCTGACACTGGCTGCAAGAGAAGTTAATGTTTGTGCTCCATTGAGGACTACTGCTGAGACCCTCCATCATCTTACAATGTCAATATCATGAGCGCTTGATGCTGCATTATCCTCAAAGAAATATTCACGGTGGAACCTGGCAACGGAGCACACATCATTTTAATGGGGAGCCCTTTATTCAGCCACAGTTAGGCTATAAACGCTTGCATTTTTCGTGTTTGCATTTCAAAATGAAATCTATACAATATTAATAAAGTCCGTTTGGGAGAATGTGGAAAATAGTTCCTTTTAAGTTATTGATATAATTTTGTCTTTGACAAACTTTTGTAAACTGAGCGTCACAGTGTCTTTAATAGTTCTGTCATTCCTGGACTAATGAATGAAATAACAAATGGAAGAGGATTTGGTTGTCTTGGGCTCTTCATCAGAGGAAGGTTAATTTCCATTCAATATGCTAAACTGCTTAGAACCCAGGACTTTATCCAAGCACTAGCCTTCTGGCAGCAAACACACTGGTCTGCCCTGCGACCCCTTGGCCCATCCTTAATCCTTCAGGAACCCGTGGTCAATATTTTAAGATTGATTCACCTCTCCAGTCAAATAAACTATTAAATCCATTAGCGAGACGGCTCAGGCTTACTTTACATTTTGATTACAATCAATTACTATCTCTGATGCAGATCTGATTCTGTGGTTCCGTCCAAATGTTAAAATGTTTGACTGTGCAGACTAGAACAGCAGGTTTACAAAGTGGGAATTCAGTCACTGATTTAAGGTACTATTTAAGGGCCTTGAAATTCTGTGCATTTATGGTTTTGCTCAGAGACCCTAGGCGCTGATCATTATCTTGTTGGCAATGGCTTTGGAAAATGAAATCCCAAGGGCTCTAATGACAATGATTTATAGGTGGGTGTAGTACCATATTTATCATGGATTATTTACAGAGATTTGCTATGATGAGTGTGGATGATGTGCGGTGAGTGGAGACGTGGCACATGAATCAGTCTGAGCTGGATACAGAGCCTGGCTCTGCCACCAAGGACAAAAAGAGAGCATAATTACAAACACCACAGGAGAGGGTCGAATCTCAATGTGGAAAAAAGATACTTCCAACTACACCTGTCAGTATAAATATTTCATATAACTACCCAAATACAATCTATTATTTAAAGTTGCTCTAATCAATACTTGTATTTTAAGAAAGGTTCGGATAACTGTGTGTAATGTGAAAGAGGGCGCTTGTAGTGAAAACTCACACACACTTATCACCCAACTCATTTCTATGAAGCGTTTCAGCGTTTTTCAGCTCATTGTTTTGGGTTCATTGCAAAATGTGTTACTTCACATTTCTTGATTCAGCTTGTTTAAATACAGGGCTAAGAATGAAAGTGTGATATTTATTAAATTCTTTTTTATAAACAGTCATAATCACGACCCAAACAAAGTCTAAGAAGAACACTTTAAATAACTGATAAACTATGTGGAGTAGCGTTTTGCTAGAGTGAGATACTTAAACACATTATATATTGATGACATACAAACATCACTTTCTAACAATAGGAGCAGTTTCATGCTCACATCATATTAGTGTGGGAAAGAATGTGAATCATGATGACTGTACTAAGAAGGTGCTTTGTAACACTAAATTGATGACAGTTGATAGAACGTCAGTAATAGCTTTTAGGGGTCCTGTGGTGTATCAGAGCTAATGGACTAATGAATCAATAGGGAAACACTTAAAGGATATTGTATGCACAAAACATTGCCACTAAGAACAGAGGTCCTACTGATGTACGTAATTCTCAGTGAGTGACAGGCTAAATCATGCAACCCTGAGTAGGCAATGAATAAAATACTTATGGTTGACAAGTGATTGTCGACATTGATTAAAGTTGCACTTTTAATTACAGTGACTGATGAATTGTACTGATATTTTTTGCCCCTAAAATATGTTGCACCACCCATATGTTTGTGTTTAAAGTCCTTTCTTTAAGTTCTTAGTAGCTACAAGTTAGTTTCAAACTAGTTATTAACTAAATCAGGTTGCCCTATTTAAACTTAAGAAATGCTTTGGCTTTTGTAATGTGTAAATCAGTTGCTAGGAAACATCTCTAGTGGCATCCAATCAAAAGCAATCAACTATTAACAGCAAGTCACTGTAGCATGACTAGCATAATTTCAAAAAAATAGTTTTCAGGGGGCAAATGATATATTAAACTCTGCATCTGCATACCGTTGTTGTAAATGTATGTATTACTTATTTAAATATGCAGTACAGTGTGTTTTAGTTGGTAGTATTAGAGTGAGAGGGAAATATCAAAATTCGCTAACCTAAGATAGCGGACATTATACTGTTTAGTTCATGTTCATGTTTAGTTGGTCATTTAGTCTAACACTAAAGACATAATGTTTAGTAATTTCAGGTATGTTGTGTTTTTTGTGTGAAATTGAAAAGTCATTTTCATAGTTTATATCGTTATTAAACAGCATTTTAAGCTAGCAGTCAAGCTAGCTAGTTCAGTTAGCTACGCACATACAACTGGCAGTAATTTGGTGAAAATTGGTGTTAACAATGAGAACTTAGTTATGACTATGTAAATCTAGTTTGCGTGGCGCAGCCTGTTTTAATTTAAATCTTCACTTGGTAAACATGTTACAACGAGGCTAAATTTCATAAAGTGACACATCTTGTGGGCTTAAATGACATAAATGCAAAGAAATTATATTTACTGTAGCACTTGTAGGTATGTTACTGCATCTTAATCTTTGAATTTTTTCTTAAAATAGCACCATAAGCTGTCTTCAGTCACACACGTGTCTGTCTCCTGTATATTCTGGGTGATAGAATTTTTGGTAATCCTTTTGGATTAAAAAGACTTCTTCTAATACCTGGGGATGCAAGTCAACCACACTTAGTAGGTAGTGCATGTAAGCCTGTGTTGCTGCATGAAGAGGAGGGAAACAGTGTTCGTGATGAAGACACAGAGAGGGAGAGATAGAAAGAGGGAATGAAAGAGGAGGATAGAGAGGGAGAAAAAGAGCTTTAATGCTGGTGTCCCTTTTAGACTTGCTTTTAATTCCACTGCAGGAATATCAGCAATATTTAACTGGAAATGTCACAGAATGTCAAGTCGGAAAATGTCACTGGGGAAGGACTGGAGGGTGACCTCAAACATCCCCTTTAAGATGAAATAAATACGGCTCTGTGGTATTGTAAAGACAGATTTTTTTCAGGGCATGATTTCTCCATTTTACGGAGGCTATTCATTTTCACAGCAACAGAGGGGCGAAAAGGCAGAAGACAGGCCAGGGAGAGATAAATTAACTCATCAATCGTGGTGAGTGGGGACACGGGAATGGCTGATGTCCACCCTGTCATTTCCACCATCCGTTGGGTAATTGTTGACTTGCAGCATCGCCTCCCTGTCGGCTCTAGCCTCCTATATGTGATTATTCCTGCAAATACTAAAAGGAGTGGTTACCGTTTCCGAAATGATGTATTGGTCAAACATTTACATATGAAAGCATACATTAGGTGAGTCACTCTCTTGATGAAGCATTCACTCTAGCTTCACTCCAAAGTCAAAGCAGTTTCATGAGGAGAATAAGTTGGCTGGTATCCTATACTTCAACCTTCACGGCACAGCTCAGGTTCTATAAATAGTTAAAAGATAGTGATTCGTTAATCTCGACCTTGTAGACTATAAAAGAGGCACATTATGACAGTGCAACTGGAGACGTTTGCGCCACTGTGGGAAAGCAGGGTTACCTAACACTCTAACAAGCTCCACCCAGCGACGTACTTTTACTTTAGCCATGACAAAGCAAAGACGTGATGCATGTCTGTGCTCCTGCCACCTCCTGCTTGGACATTTTTTATATAAAACACACTTCCCATAGACTGCTGAACAGTGTAGTGTTAAGAAATTTGTTTCAACACTTAACCAATAATGCAACAGAGGACTATAAACAGCCATTGGTCTTGATGAGCCGGAAACCTACACTAGGCAGCATTGTGAGGTATCTTGCTGTACCAAAGCATAGAATACAGGGAAACATAAAGTGACTGTTATCCAAAATCAATAAAGCTGGAGACAGAGAAAATATTACAGGAACAGTAAGTGAACAGGGGGCACAGTTCAGCAAAAAGGCACAGGGATTTTTTAGTCTATTTCTTTCAAGCTGCACCAGAGAACATTTTCTAAGGGCAGAAATGATCCATATATGCCCTACCAACACATTAGCCATGAGTGCTAGGTGTCAGATTAGATACGCATTCGCTTTGCTGCAGTGCATCAGAACATCTCTTTCCCCTTCCCTCTACGTCTCTCCGCTACATCTCCCCTTAGATATCTACCTCAGTGCTTTTAACATTAAGGAAATTGATATTAACAAGATTGAGTCCATTCTCTGCTGAGTTTTATAGTTTCCAATAATGGAGCTAATGCGGATCATTACCAATGGAGGCAATCAAGTTATAATCTGGCCGGGCAAACACATCCAGCTGACCCCAACAAGAATAGCAATAGCTTATACATGAAGCTTGGCAGCAGCAAGATAACGTTTCAAAGGAGGATTCACCTTACAGACGTACATTAAGATGCTTTGGAACATGTTTTACTGGCTGATTATTTAAAAGAAGAAAGACTTAAGAACACAAACGTCTAATAAAGTAACACTGACCTAACGATTCAATGTTGCCTTCCACATTACTTGAAATATGTGCATGAACTTACGTTATGTTGCACATACGTACCTTGGTTCCCAGAAGTCACTAACGCTTTGGTACACAATTTGAATTCAGTTTCTTGACTTCTTAACACACCCAACTACACCTATCAGTGATACAGGGTGTGTTCAGAGGTGAATAAACACTTGAACATTTCAACCAGATTGGGCAATGCCTGGCATTTATTGTATAATATCACTGTATATGATTCCAAGATAATTTATGCATTGACATTAACAGGCTTTGTTGCAACTTTAGTTGAGGAAACTAATCAGAGTCTTGTAGATAGGATTAGGAATCACCTTAGCTACCTACCTAGTGACATTCATGAACAATAGCAATACAGAAATTGTCACAAGCATAAATGAGATTGACACCGCTATTGTTTCTAGAAACTGACCGTTACTGCAGCATCTGTGTTGACTGGAAATTATGTAGGCCGGACGGATACAATCACTTGCTACTGATAGGTTAGGGCAAAACAAAACAAACTTACTACTCCCTGCCTCTACCCTAGAAGCTAACATGAAAGCAATTTAGTTTTATTACCAAGATAAAGACTAGTGTTGTTAGGGAAACAATTAATTTTTTTGTGCAACTAAAGGTACTCTCTATGATTAAAAATTACAACACAAGTTTTCTTAAAACTTTTTCACTCATACTAAGTGAGGCTTTTCCATTAGACATTTTTCATCTTTGATATCTATGATTTTCAAACTTCTTAAGAGGGGTTGAGAATTGAAATAAACTACATTATCACTTCTCTATACTTACCTTAATCAATATACTGTACCTTTTGAACAAATTCTACACACCTTATCAAAAAATACTGATAAGGGAAAGACTTAATTAAACTGTCGGCCTTAGATTGAAAGCCTTCGCTTCACCTAAGGTCCCCAATTCAAATAAAAATCAAGTTTAGGGGGACAAAAGATTTTACGGCAGCAAAAATCCTAAGTGGCTCACCAAGGGTCAGGCCATATATAAGGTGACACACAAAAGATGTGTGTGTGTGTGTGTGTGTGTGTGTGTGTGTGTGTGTGTGTGTGTTTTCTTCCCTTCCTGCACTATTGGCAGGTAATTATATTAAAGGTGCATTATTTCAAGGTCCCAGTCCTTTAAATGTGATAAAGTGCAATCTGCTGTCTGTGGCAGCTAGCTGTGTGTCCTTTTCTGAGGTCAGCCTGCTCCTCTGCCTGTGTCTGCAGTAAGTCTCTGCATCTGTCCAGAAAGCTCATAGAATCAAAATCCAAAATATGCCTGAGATATCCCAGAGATTATAATTTCCCGCACATTAAAATGCCTAATAATTGCTCTTTTAAAAGCATTGTTCCCCAAAGCATTTTGTCAACAAGTAGGTGGTCTGGAGCAGCCATTGGGAAGCGTGGGATGTAAAGCTTTATGCAATCGGCAAACAAATGTGTTATGCAAAGCTCTTTTGATGAAGTTAGTCGGCACAAAGGCATACAGTGACTAGGACCTCGAAGCGAGGCAAATAATCAGTTGAACTTCAATACCTGATGAGTAGAGCTGCACTGCATTTTCACACTGTTCCCTATTGAAAGCCACCGACATCGAGTGGCCATAACCCACTTGGAACCCAATGATACTCATTCAGATAATATCTCTTACTACTTCAACCTCTCAAACCATGCAACTTAAAATACGGCAAAGCTTTTAGGTCGAGGGCAAGAAAACATTTATATTCTGTGACCCACCAGGAGTTTTCCATTATCTCAGTGTACTGCTTATAGTGCTGAATAATGTTATGAAGACATAAAGGGTTTTATAAATGAACCTGTTGGCCAGAGATTAAGGATTCAGGAATGCATTTTGATCCTAGTGGACTTCACTTCACCCCAGTTAAAGCATTTCAATTCTTGTTTACAGTGTTTTTAATGTGTTGTCATCAATCAGTCATGAATCCATTTATAAAATCCCCTTGACATCCTCATTATACTGGCACTTACGTACTTGGCCTCAAAAACCAGATACTGCATTGTGGTTCAGGGCTGAGTAATGTCAGGGCAGTGTTACATCACTTCCAGAGGAGGATGAAATGCCAGAGATGTTCCTGACCATGTGAACTCCATCCCAGTTCCCGTTTCCATCAGACCCTGTGTCCCCAGACTCAAGTGCTCCTACATGGGCCGAGAGAACAGGCATTAACCTTTGAGGATAGGATTTTTTCTATATATCTGTTTTCAAGACAACGGAAAAATAGGGCATCTGCTTCTATTGATTTTTCCAATGTCTGCTCTGAGTCAGTGGCCAAGTTTTGAGAGTTTCATATATCCTGGCTCCCTCTCAAAACTGCTCCACAGATCTGTTTTTCAATGCTGCAGGGTGTTATTAAGTGTTTTACTTGTATGAAATCACAACATGTACTTTAGGTTTGTCTTTTGTACCAAAGCCCATTATTGTCCTCCTTTTCTGACCAGATAAAACAGCAATTTTTCCATTTTGTCAGTTCAGTTTGAAGTTTTTGTTTAGCATTTATCATTGCACTAAAACTTACAATACTCTTATTATGCACAGCATTCATTTGAGTGACACCGCAGTAATTTCCTATTTAATGACTGCATTGTTCTCTTCTCTCTTCATGGACATTAACTTTTATTGTATAATAGCTTGGCTTTGACGCTACACTAAGTTTGCCTTTATGGTTGTTCATAAACACTGACCACAGATGCACATTATGACCGACATTTTTAAAGTGTTTAGTAAAACAAAGTCCTTGAAATTATCTATGATGGGGGTGTTTGGATCCACACACATCTCAGATATGTGAAACTAAAATCCTTGGGAATGGAATGGCTGTAATTATTAAAGTCGATGACAAAGGTGCAGGAGTTTATAACCATAGAAATGAGGTGCACAAACCTGATGTATATGCACTGAAAATGAATCGGCATATTTCAAAGTGGGAATTTTGCTGGAAATTTTCATGTATCTGCAAAAATAGCCACAAATCTTAAAGGAGAATTCCGGTCAATTTCAACACATAGCTCTGTCGTTTGGAAATTTGGAGTGCTGACAGTAGCAAAAAAAACGAAAACAATCGGTGCTGCCTAGACTGTGTTATCCCCCTGCTAGCGTTAGCACCCAACAGGCTTAAACAGGGCAAGTTTTAAACGTGTTTTAAGCCTCTAAACATGCTCTAAATGTCATTACAAAATGAATCATGAAATGTGATTCCTTCCGAGGGAACAAAGCGAATCTGACTGCAGTAGATGTGACAGAAAGGCATAAAATTGTGTTAATCCAGCCAGTGCACATACCTCTGTTTATTTCCTATTTTCCGGTCAAGTCCACAATAGTCGATTGTCGAACTCATACAATCCAATATTTTTTTTTGTATTTATTTATTTATAAAGGACAACACACATTAATCAACATTTCTGTAAATGTGCCAGTGTTAGCCAGCCGGCTAATTTTCAACTATAGTCCTTTGGCCAGATGATTTTAGACCAGAGCAGCAAGAAGCAGCAGTCAAATTTGCTGTGTTCCCTTGGAAGGAATCACTGCACATGGGTAGGCACTTGTAATGACATTTCGAGCATGTTTAGAGGCTTAAAACACGTTTAAAACTTGCCCTGTTTAAGCCTGTTGGGTGCTAACGCTAGCAGGGGGATAACACGGTGTAGGCAGCACCAATTGTTTTAGTTTTTCTTGCTACTGACAGCACTCCAAATTCACAAACAACAGAGCTAGTGTTGAAATTGACCGAAATTCTCCTTTAAACTTGGAAATACTACAGTAGTTTGAGAAAAGAATCACCATTAGACACTAAAGCGTTACAACCCCCTACACACGACAACCTCCTGTCATGTGAAATTCCATAACTGGCTCATGAGTTCAAATTATTGTTTCCAACCTAAAATTGGCTGTGTCGTAAAAAATGATGAGAAATTAGCTAGCTAGCTAGACATATCCAGGCAGGCTAGCAAAGGACACAGCTAGCCTCTCCAAAGTCCAACAATATGTCTACAAACACGTCTAAAGCTCACTAATTAGCATGTTGTAAAATGTGTGTACAGATTAAAGCTTAAATATGATAAAACATCGTAAATCTTGAGATTTCGAGGTGTTGGTAGGTGTATTTTTAAACTTTACACTGAGTCAGGCTAGCTGTTTCTCTCTGCTTCCTGTTTTTATGCTAAGCTAGTCTAATTGCCTTTTGGATTTACGGTAACTCTAGTAAAGACACACGAGTGTAGTATTCACCCTCTCATCTAACTCTCAGCAAGACGTTAAATGTATTAAAATTTCAGACTTCTATTAAGAATAAATAGTGATTGCTTAAAACATTGCTTTGCAGTTACTACTACAGTACAATGTTTATGTACTCTCCTTACTAAGCAGTAAAAAATGTACAACACTGACAACTCTTTGCTTTTTCTCCTGAGCATCAAGGCACCAAATAAATGCATGTAGTTTAAAATAAGCAACATAAGTCATGTCGTTAATTTAGTCTTTATTGTCATTATTGTTCACCAAAACGATTGGCTTCAAACTATTTGTTGTTGCTGCTTTGGTGGTATCCCTGTGAAGTCTGCCACCACTCAAATAAAAAAAAAAATCCGTCTACCTCCAATCTGCAATTCAAATGGGAAGAATATGCAGAATAGGCCAGATGGTGTGTCCCAGCCTGCTATTCCCCAGCCCTTCAGCAAGCCCTTTCTGTGACTATTCTTCTAAACCCCCTAAACTAAAAACTTGCCAAAAATTGAGAAATCTCATGATGAACCGATATTAACATTTATTGAATTAATTCATAGATAATAGATTAAGGTAAATGCCACATTTTATATCACATTTTCAGTGTCTTTTTGACTCTGTTAACATGAACATGCTGTGATGCAAAAATTGATATTTTCAAACATTTGCTCTTGATGTTGAGCCAATCAAAACAATAGGATTCGCATTTTCACCAGACCTCCGGAAATTCAAACATGTTGACTTGGCCCTTGTTTATTTGTTTGCATGTACTGTGCCAGTTCAGTCATAAGACACCCAGTCTTAAAGCACTGAATGCTTAAGCAACTTTCACCTGCCAACCTTTGGCTTTCATGGAAACAAAAAATAGGAGCAGAAAATTTACATTTGCATCTCTGCCAACCTGTCAAGTCAAACCCTTACCGACAAAATAAATGCTGTCAAGCCCTGACATGACGGGCGATTTTGCACGCACATGCCAAAGTGTGTCAGGAACTCATCTCCTTACCTGTCCTTCAACAACACTATGGGGTGCCATCTTGCTTTTACTCACTCTCGCTGATGAGAGGGGGACACAGTGCCGTTCCCCTCCCATTTTCCCCAAAATAGACCCCATGTCTCATGTCCTTCTTGGCAGCAGTGATCCTTCCTTGTCATGATACATTGTCAGAAAGCAAAGCAAAGTAGCCATTTGCCCAGGTATCAGCAATCCAAATTTGAAATACAAGTGAGACATGATCCCTCTAAATTTAGATCAAATCCCATTAAGCTTGCAAACATCAGTGACACACTGTTGGGAGGGTGTGGACTCTTAATGTTCATGCATTGCATTCGTTAGCAGCTACTGTGCATTTTCTTTGACAGTTGTCGTCCATTGTCAATCTGAATTACCTAACCCTAACCCTTTTGGTAAATGTCATGCAAGTGATATAATGTATGTATTGCTGATAGTGTTGCTTTTAGGTATAACTACATTCCTTGTTTGAGGGTGAGCTTGCTTTTACTTGTTATTATATTACATGTCATTTAGCTGATGCTTTTATCCAAAGCAACTTACAATTGCTATATATGTCAGAAGTCGCACGCCTCTAGAGCAACTAGGGGTTAAGTGTCTTGCTCAAGGACACATTGGTTGATGTATCGCAGTGGGATTCCAATCACCAATGGTACGTGTCATATCCACTGCGCCATCACCACCATGACTGTACTCTTTTTTTTTTAATTCAAAGACTGTGCAGAGTAGACCACATTAGCCTGAGACCAAGTTTATTTGACCTATAGGACGCTTTTCACACCTGCTTTGAAATTTTCACAGTGGACCTTAACAGCTCTTCATAAAGGGTGTTACTGTCATGCTGCTGGGGCATAGAAACAAGCTGTTAAAAAGCACTAGGATCACTAATATCAGTGGCATTCTCCAGAAACTAAAAGAAGCATTACCGCTGCGCAAAAATGTGCTTTGTATTCTCTGTAAGCTGTGATGTCCACTAATGTAAAAGCCCATAAAACAAAAGTCATAAAGCATTCTAGCCCCAGATTCTTGATTAAAAAGAGTAGATTAAGAGCCTACGTGGTTGCTCTGTAGACATAAGTCATACAGCTGTGGGAGCACTATAGGAAAATTTGCAGTCAGTTCTCCCATCCCTTTTCACATATAACATGGCACTCGGGGGCCTTCCTTGTACATATCATTGCTGCCCTCTACAGTTCTACACTCATTTGCTTCTTAATGAACATGACACAGTAAAATTAGTTGATAAGGCTATAATGGGCTGCTGTATGACAACGTCACATTTCTAAATTGGACAGGCTTTTACTGTTCCATGTTTTTTTTTGTGGAAACCCTAATTAGCATAATACTTTATTTAATTTTAAAACTACAAAACAACCATTTATAATGATATCTTCTCTGCACAATCTAAATTCCTCCTATGTCTAACTGTTACATTCCTCAAAAGTCTGCCTAAAAAAATACATTGCAATACAAAAACATCCAGAGCTTAGTTCTTAACTTTAAACTGTTTCTAGGACAAGTCCACTGTCCTATTTTCTATCCACAAAAGCACAGATCCACAGTGACATAAATGTTCAATCCACACCTGTGGTGTGATGTGCCTTGTGACACACAGCTCAACTCTTCCCTTTGGGCCTGCCCGCTCGCCGGCCTGCCTGGCACATAACAAGATAATGCAATTAATGACAGATGGCCAGGCGATGACCACGTCCTTGAGCCGCAAGCCTTATTGGCAACTACTGCTAATTATATCACATATAACACAACTAAAAGCATAATAAATCTAGGAGGGAGTGGAAGGTTTTATGCAAGCCGTCTCCTCTTTTTCCAAGTGGTAAATTTCTCTTCTCTTGAAATATCTACAACCTTATGACACCCATACTGCATTAGCTTAATTGCCTTTTTCTCTGCCCAGGTTACTGGGCCTTGTGAAACAGAATAAGAGAGGAAACAAAGAAGCAGTTGCGCTAAAGAAATTGTAGGGATCTCTACACTGATTAACAACAATTGCAGCCGATTAGGTGTCATCGCCTGCTATGAAGTGATTTGAGGCAAGAGGGCATGGAATTATGATGTGCTGTGGCAAAATTGTCAAACGCTGTTAAAGGTTTATTAAATTGCATTTTATCACCGTCGATGAGATCATCAGTATAGTATATTACCACGAGAGTGCATAGATGGATAGATGGACAGAGATGGCAAAAGTACTCACTTCCCGTACTCAAGTAGAAGTACAGATACTAGTGTTAAAAAATACTCTGGTAAAAGTACAAGTACTAATTTAACTTCTTTACTCAAGTAAAAGTAACAAAGTACAGGCTAGGAAATGTACTACTTTACAATAAAAGTAAAAATAGCCTTGCGAATGACAACTATTTTTTATACAAAGCTACCTGGACCACACAAACTACATGTATGTGTGCTCAAATATGGCTTCTGGAAAGAAAATAAAGGATAAAATATGAATTACTAAACAGACATTAATTAAGAAGTTCCCCATACTTTTAGAGTTGATTTGCTGCGAATGAATGCCGCCGAATCTGTTGAGTCGTCTTGTAGTGGTGCATCAAGTGCAACGTATAGTACCATCCAATTAGATTGAAATCGGTATTGATGACGCGAAAAATAATAACGGTAACTCCACTGAAATTATTTGAAACTAAAGTAACAAGCTAATTTTGTAAAATGTAAGGAGTAAAAAGTAGCGATATTCATGTTAAAAATGTAAGGAGTAAAAGTAAAAAGTCGGCACAAAAATAAATAGTAAAGTAAAAATATCTGAAAAATCTACTTGAGTACAGTAACGAAGTATTTGTACTTCGTTACTTCCCATCTCTGTAGATGGATGGATGGATAGATAGATAGATAGATAGATAGATAGATAGATAGTCTGTAAAAGTTAAGACTTTATGAAACTCCATTAATGAGGACACTTCATCGCCTAACCTGAGGAGTCCCAGAAAGTCTGGCGCTCACACGTGTCCATGTAGACAGCTTGTGTCACTGCAGGGTTTTTCCCTCAACACCGAGTGGCACTCCCCACCCTTACCGCCCAACCTTCCCATCTCACCCTGGGCTCGTTATGGGGAGAGTGATGACGATGTCTTGGAGCAGCTGCTGCAGGGACGGCTCCGCCAACAGCTCCCCTGCCAATGTGTTAAAATAAAGCCTGACACATAGCCACATACGGTGCAGGCTCTCAGGTAAATGAGCTATAATATCCTGCTTCACAAATACACCATTCTCAAATCATCACTAATTGATAAAACAGAGGCTTGCATATATTATGAAACTCACTATAACCAAACCCACTTAACATGAAGCACTTAAGATTTCCATTGCCTATCTCAAACAAAGGGTTCATGCACTCCACACATGTACAATCAATGGCTGATATTGACTCTAACATGAACAAATGAGCTCAGGCACGTGTACACAAACACATCCAAGTGATGGGTGGATTGATTAGTTTTCATGCAGCTTTATTCAGCACTTGTTTGTGAATTATTAGAGTAGTCGCTGTATATGCAAGAACACAAAATTAATAATGAGTATGTCCAAATGCCTCAAAGTGCAATACAAAACTGCCTTTACTTAATTTATCCCACTCACTCTATATGATCGGTATATTCACTGTCTTATCTGCAATAGACTCGTCCCCTGTGATAAATTTACCCTTAACCTAACGACCTAGCAAATTAGTCTTAGCCTTCCATCCCATTGTAGATTATGCTGCAACACGGGCACGGTAATAAGCGGTCAGACAAAGTAAATGCCCACGATGTGAGACACAAATCTTATTTGGCTGGCGCCAAAGTCTACAAAGAAAGCTGAGTCTGCAGCGGGGCAGCTTACTCTGGTGGAAAAGGGAGATTTATTAGCATATTTCATTAAATATATTGAACAACCAGGGACCCTGAGTTCAGATATTTGGATGCAGGAGCTATCTTAAGGGAATTTCAAGGGAGTGAGTCCAGATTTTTCAGAGAATGTAAGCATCATTATCCCTAAAAGGCAATAAGCGGGATTGAATAAAAGATGGGAAAGTTAAAAGAAAGTGCCAGAAAGTGGACGTTTAAAAGCAAATGGCATACAGATACATATATGTATAATTAAAGAATGAAAGAAAGAGCTCAGGAAGGTGAAAATCAAAGTGAACAATGTCTCTCTTCTCATTGAAAAAAACTCATTTGATTCAATTCTCTCACAGGTGCAATCATCTTATTTGCATTCCTATTTCCTTGTATCCAACTCCCCTCTGTCCTAAATAATGCTTTTACTATTGTCCCAGTTTGAGATCTGTTTAACTAACAAATTAGCCACAGCTGCATATTCCCCACTACTTAAGTAAACAAAGCAACAACAACAAAAAGTGTTGAATAGAAAAAGAAATGACTAAGTGGACTGTAGCGATGGTTGCTCATCTGAGTAAGCACAGCAGGACATATTTCCCTTCACCGCAAAGGGGTAGTGAACCGGCAAAACTAACCTTTAAAACCAGCGAGGCAAAGAGAAGGGGTGGAGCAGGACCCACCACCCCCCGTGCCTGCACTCACCACTATATGTGCAGTTAAACTCACAGCTCCACATGTTCTATAAAGACAGAGGATTTCCACCGAACGGCAGAATAAAGAGGAGACCATGGCGGCATGTTGTAGTGAGGAGTAAGGAGTGAGAGAAAAAAAACACAGATGGGGAAATCAATAAGGGTGTGTGAGAAACGGTCTGAATGGCTTGCATTTCCTCACTGGTCATCAAAAGGTTATTTTATACCCAAAAGCATGTATTGATTGCACGCACTCGCCACAGTCTCTCAGAGAAAGCGGAGAAATATCTGCTGGGGGAATTTACACGGTATTTATTTTTTGCATTAGGATTAGGGTGGGCGTTGGGGACGATCAATGCTTGTTTAATGTAGCTGCAGGGATCAAGACATGAATCATAGGCTCTGGGGCTATTACATTTTATTTGGCATCATCATTGGTGGGCTTAAGGGCCCAGCAATCCTTCAATTTAGTCAACATATGGAATTAAAGTTCCATGTTAACTCCCATAATGGTGCCAAACATATCTGGCACCAATGTGGATGTCCATTACAGAACTGGCTGTGCACAAATAATGTCTAAATATATGACAAACAGGCTAGAGGAACAGATATAACTGAAAAAAAATATTAGGCACCGTGTTCTAATAAGGCACCCTCTATTTATTAATTAACATTATTCTACTTCATTTAAGAATGCTTGATTCTGATTGGCTGGGAGGAGGGCATTAACCCGGCATATTGCCCGCTGACTGAGCACAGCGTCATCAAATAGTAGATCAATACGCTTGTATCGCTTGTATTTTTTTTCTATCACAGAAATATCAAACATGAGGTCCATTCTAAAAATAAACCTTGTTTAAAAAAGTTTCTAAAATGTGTCGGAAATCTAAAGGAGGGTCAGTCGATACATAGTTTCACAAGCGAAATACAATGTAGCAACTACGTTATTAAACTAACGTTAGTGATCAGATGCAGCCTTGTGTGGTTGCTATAGAAACTAATTAACGTTAGCTACAGTTGAGCTAACGTTATTCGCCGTAGACGAAGAACCACAAAAATACAAATGATTCAAACAAGGAAAACTAGCTAGTGATCAGATGCAGTCTTGTGTGGTCGCTACTTCAGGCTGCGGCCGACAGTAACGTTACACATCGCGGATCAAATTCTTCGTAAAAGTTGTTATATTGTTTTGGGGACAATGACATGGCTGGACAGCTAGCTTGTCTTGTTGTTCAACATACTGTCAAATTATTTTTACTGATTGCCAACCGTACACAATGTTATTGACTTTGGATCTTGCTAGCATAACGTTAGCTTTCTGGCTCATAGCTAAACTGAAGGGTTCTATCAGCTGAGCGGACTATATAAATATCTCCGGTTGCTAAGGCAGGCAAGTCGTATCTAAGGTCCTTCCTAATTCGTGGGGGAGTCTACAACGTTTGCATTGCATAAGAACCTGATGGATGGGAATGATTGTTCCAGGTATTAGTCAAACCGTCAGGCGTAACCAGGGAAACGGAGTTATTGTTTGGATAAACTTTAGATTTCGATTGTAAAACTAATTAAAATATGAACTAATGTTTTAAAAATATGTTATTTGGCAAGTGACCATGGTATAAGCGGGTTAATGCCCATTGAGGTGTCGATTGTCAGGTATTAATGGACTTCGGCGGAGGTTCATGCCTCGCCGTCGTCCATTAATACCTGACAATGGACACCTCGTCGGGCATTAACCCTTACATAACTGATCTACAAAGCCTTGGTTAATTATTTATTAACCATTAGAAAACCATTAATTACTTTAAAACATGTTATCCAAGATGCCTTATTAGAAGGTGGTACTAAATATTATTTGGATGAAGTAACAAATAAAAGTTACTGTGACAAGATTCCTTATCAGCCAACCCGGTCTCACGCCAGTTCGTGAAATGGTCACATTATTTTGATTTATTGATTCGTGTACAGGTCACGATTTTCTCGTTTATTTCGTGTACAGGTCACGATTTTCGAACGTGACCATTTCACAAACTGCCATGACACTGGCTGCTCTGGGGGACGCAACAACGGGGAAATGAAATGCCACAACGGGACGGACCGCCACATGTGGGCCGCGATCCCCGGGTGCATGGACACGATCCGCAGTCTCTGTGGCACGCAACAACGGGGACATGAAACGCCACACGCCGGCCACAGCAACGGGATGGTTGTGGTTAGGAAAAGAAGAACGGGGAAAGGAACCGTCACACGCAGGAGACGCCGACAACAACGGGACGGTTGTGGTTAGGAAGAGAATAACGTGGAAAGGAACTGCAACACGCGTGAAAGTCCTGTGTTGTTTGACCCATCCACCACCCCGACCACCCTCCCTGCGCGGTTTTTCGCCTTATCAATACTACTCGCTACCGTAATCATTCTGTGATCACGAAATATGCTTCCCATTGAAATACATTACTTTAAAATTCGTGCTTACCACACGAAAATAACGACATTAATGTGTTCAGTACACAAATCAATAGATTCAACAACGTGACCATTTCACAAACTGCCATGAGACTGGGCTGTATTAGCATACCGGCTGTCAAAAGTGAGAATGTATGTAAAAAAAAACAGCACAATCACAGTTTCATCTAAAAAAAGATGACAGTTTCACCTTGTCAGGAACTTTTCCTGTGCAAAGAAGACCTTTGGATACATGCTACTGTCAAGCAGTTGGAATAAATTGCCTTAGCAGTTTGAGATGATCAATTCAACCAAAACACGCATCATCATGACATACTACTATGTTGCTGCCGCGGTAGAGATCAATTCATCAGCAGGTATCTGGGAATGTTGGAAATATTTTATGGTTGGTGATAAAAAAAAAAAAAAAAAGAAGCAATGCTGGATCAAGGCCAAGGTCTATTGTGCTGGTAAAAAAACAAGTGTAGCATTTCTGCTGATGAAGAAAAGTTAGCAGAGAGAGAGCATGGATAATTTTCCCTCTCCCATCACCACAGCACTCGGCCCGTCAGCCTCCAGACAGTCATTGACATGGACCACATAGCCAAGCAGCAATCCAGTGGTTCAAATGAATAATTCAACCATAACCAATAAGCCAATGTTCCAGCGCTCAGCCCGTGACACAAAAACGATAGCATCCCCACTTATGTCTGTTGAAATTACAGAGATTAATAAGAGCACACAACCGTCGGCACACTGACAAACAACATCCGCCATGTTTGATTTGCATGGATTTGGGGGAGGAATCTATTTACGAGCTGCTTTGATGTGGCATACAAGGGGCAGAGAAGTTTGACACAAAGTCCACTCAAAAAGTGGGTTTGGTTGATCTGATTTAACTAATTGAGGATTCAATACATTTTCTAACAGCCGTGCATCAATCACTGTTGGAAAACATTAGAGCCAAGGGGACACGTTTGCAGAAAGATAGCCAGTTGGTACTGACACATTGTGATATTACATTAAAGTATAATGTCAGCTGCAATAAAATAAATCTTGTTATTTTAATGAGAAGCAGTACTTAGCTGAATAAGTTGTATTACCAGATAACAATGTAAAACTGTTTTCAAAATACATTGTGTGCCATTTTACAGTGCGCCTATATATACAACTATAAAGATCACACACATACATGCACACGTGATGATAATCAATTAGTTCAGTGATGGATACATTTTCAATAATACAATTAATCGAGACTTTTATTAAGCATCAGAGTTTCTCTCAGGTCTAAAGAGTCTTCAGCCATGCCAGCAGCTCTGTAAGGCTGTAATAATAAGGCAAAGCTGTGCTTTTAACTTGCTTACAATGACATGCTAATGTTTAGAAGATAAACTGTTTACTATTTTTACCATCTTAGTTTAGGGTTAGCATGCTAAAATTAGCTATTTAGCACTAAACAGACTACAGCTGAGGTCATTAGGTTTGCAGGTACTGGACATGATGCAAAGTATTGGACAAACTAAACACAACAAAATTGTTGACCTGATGATGGCTTTACCAAATGTCATTGAATTCTATCCTGTAGTTGTTGAGATTTTTCAGGCTGGACCAAAGGTTTTGACCAACATGGCCATCACTAGAGCCACGTTGCTAACTGTGCCAAACATTCGCTATTTCCACCTTGTCAAACATCAGGATTCACTTATTTAGTTTTATATTTAATTGTAAATTCCAACATCTTTGGGTTTTGGACTGTTGGTCTGACAAATCAAGCAACGTCAAGACATCGTCTTGAGCTCTGAGAAACTGTGATTTTCTGACATTTTATTTACGATACATTCATCAGTCGAAAAAAATAATGAACAGTTAAGTCAGTAGAGAAAAAAATCATTACATTCACGTTGTCTCGCTCACTTCATTTCTCCCAATTGTTCACACACACACACACACACACATGTACAGTACACACAGATCTCTGATGAAAACGCTGATTGTCAACTGTGATGAAACCACAGGAGACTATTACTACATCCTTCTTATCCTCATTCATATGCAGCTTGCTGGTTTGCACTGCCACAGCAAGAAGGGCCTGGGTTTTAAATCTCAAGGTCTGCCCTGGCCTTTCTGTATACGACAACGAGACAATACCGGAATAACTGCAAATCAAAAGAGAGAAATAACCTGCAAAAGATGCATTCTTATGTCTTGAAGTTTTTTTCAAAGGAGAGATAAAAAGATCGAACTATGTAATTTGGTCCATCTAAGAATTCAAACACTTTAAAGTTCCGGCTAAAGTGGAATACAGGGACAAGATGGATGCCTTAACGGTAATGGTAGCTGACAGTGTGATTAGCCACTGACAGCACCATTAGCTAGAAAAGTCACACACTTTAAGGGCCGTCCTCACTTACTTTCTTTTTCTTTTTTGTGGCACATCTGAAGCTCTGCATTGCCTGAAATCATACTTTTTTTAAATCTATCTTTACACAAGAGTTACAGGAAACAAATGGTACTGGTGTGTTAAAGGTAGCAACACAAAAAGGTGCGTTTGCTCCCTAAGCATGACAGTTTCTGATATTTTTGCTGTTATTGAAACAGGAAAGCCACATGCAACTCGAGTACTGTAGGCTGCGGTGCAACCGACATCCTCAGAACAGCCAAACACTACAGCTATGGATCAATATTGCTTTCTCTTGAGAGGGAGTGATTGATCACAGACCGACATGAGATTCCAAGATGAAAACAGCAGGTGTCTTCTCTGGAGGAGGATGTCGAGTAACAGAGCGGTGCACCCGCTGATGAAACCGACAGGCCGGCAAAGACATAGAAACCAGAGCCTTCACTCGCCCACGCACCTTACGTGACTAGAGAGACTCAATTGAAGAGGCTGAGACTGTGGATGCAGCATCTCTTGCTGCTGCTGCTGCTGCTGCTGCTGCTGCTGCCTTGCAAGTCTGTTACACCAGTCTCCTGCTGTTTTGAAATGATTTTCAATTGAGCTTTTTTGGTTGGTTGTGTCAGTTGCAACATGCCACACTGACCAGTGTTTAAGAGAGCTGCTTTTTCAGTGACTGTGGCTACAAAATGTCTGTTCTGATAGTTTTAGGTGGTCGTCTCAGGATCAACTAAATGTTTGCGTGCCAAGGATTTTTGTGCTTTGTAAACTGGAACATGATGGACACAGTGAACAAGGACGCTTTGACATTTCTGATTAAACCAATCCTGCTTTATTCTTTCTTAAAAATAATCATTATTCTTTTTAATAGGAGGCAACTCTTTGCTCACACCCCTGGCTTATGGATTGCCCTCAGTCAAAATAATATACCTCCTCTGCCTCTTTAGGTCTTTCACATCATTTACAGAACAGCTACCAAAAAAAGTCCCAATAGTGTTTTACCAATAGACTGATTTAACATAGTACCCTGTTATCACACCAACCACCAATGATAGGGTTTTATCACAGAGCAGATGTTTAAAAAGGGACAAAGCATGTACAATTTCATATGCTGCACATTCATCTCCCCCGATTGTCCCGCTGTCTGTGTCGCACTGACTCTATATCTATAAAAAATTACAATGCAAGAAGCGTTCGGAGCATGAGGCATCCATTCGGGATTGATTACATGGATATCACATCCCATCAAGGACATCAGTGGGGTCCTGGCAGGCTTAAGTAATTCAGCCACATGTTCAGACATGTTTTGGCAGGCTTTTGATACTTCAAAAAGGTTGAAATGTTTGTGATAACATCTCTTGACATCTTTTCATGTGGTGGCCTGAGCCTGGGAATGCACTGTGTTGCAGGCTTTCTAAAGGGCAGCGGTGACCATGAAGAGAGGCATGTTTGAATCATGACATTTCATTCCATGACAAAAGGGACAGCTTTAGTAGATATTTGTGCTGAGAAAACAGCACTTCCATTGATATTCTCTGTGAATTCAATAATTTCATGTTTAACTCAATCTAGAATAGTCTTTGCTAATATGTGACATTAAAGCCATATTTATGCTTGTCATTCCGGATAAAATCCAGATGAGATTGGTCTTAATTGCATTTTACAGACACTCACCTTTAATTTATTGTGCACGATCAATGCTCCAAAGAAATACAATACAGGACATTTGGGGTAGCCGTCACGTGTGCAAGATTAATGCAACACATTAAAAGCAAGTGAATTAGAGGCTTTAAAAGCAACATCTACTTGCAACCCTTCATCCCATGCTGCCTACTGCATGTACTGTAAATTGCGTTTCTTTCTTTGACTGTTTGGTTTTAATCATTTTAGAGGCTTGAAGAGGTAAAACTATGTCAGGAAAACAATCTCATTCTGTTAATCATCTCATGACCTCAAATATGTATCTGATGATCTATTAGGTGTCTTTGCTTTATAGCACAGCATTTTCTAGCCATCTTAATTCAAAATACAAAAAAAATGCCTCAAAGCTTTAGGACATGCAGACAAGCTTAAAGCATCAATATATACAATTATTAAAGCGAAAACCAGCCTGTTACTAGTGACTATTATCAATAGCTAATCCTCTCTAATGATTATATATGCGTCCGCTGTATAATATTTCTTCCACGTCCACTCATTTGGAGGTTTTTCCACATCCATTATCTCAACTCAGCCTGATCAGAGGTCAACATAAACAACCCCCAGAGAGTTAAAAGAATCTAATACAATACTAGAGAATGGAGTCAGGTTGAAGCAGGTTTGTGGGAGATGAGTTCCTATATTGAGATGGTCTCCTCCTCCTCCTCAGACAGGAGGGGTCAAGGCTGGGAGGTAATCCAATAAAGCTGATTCACTGCGTGCTTGCTGTAATATGGGGTCACAGTGTTCTCAGACGCTGGGAGAGGAAGGAAAACTGGTAATTGTCCTTGAGAAACACCACTGGTAGAGTAATGTGCATCAAGCCAGTCATGAGTTACACTGACGACATTATTACAAACTGGCAATTAAAGCTCAAAACCTTGCTGACTTTAATCTTTTGAGACATTTAAGTCTTTGGCTTGTTGATGATGTGACTTTCCAGACGAGTAAATGGAGAACAACACTAAGATGCATGGCAGCGCCTTCCCCAATGTTGTGGGACTGGCCTTGAGGGTACCAATCGCTCCGTTATGGAAATTGCATTGGCTACTTGTCAATGGTGATGTCTTGGGGGGCAGGCCTACCTAATTGGTTTAAAAAGTATTGTGCCATCAGCGGGAGCATATCAATGCCTGATATCCAGACTCCTAAATGGAGGATTTAAAGAGCAAGGCCTAATGAGAGGAGAACACTGAGTTGACATGATGCAGGAGGAGAGCATATATAGACATGAAACCATTTCTGTGTTCATAGCTGCTTATTCAACTAACCTAAATGTGAGAAAATGCAATGTAGTGAAAAAAGTGAGAAAAACTTAAATACATATATGGAACCACAGCCTATCAACCTGCAAATGTCCCTGCCCAGAGGCTCTGAACAATTGTGTATAATGATCACTCGTAAGTGCACAGTTCTTAAAAAGGATCCCAACACTTTATTTTTCAAACTAAAAAGGTCATGTCTCTCTATTTCAGTTTTGCTCATCTCCCTCCTCATTTTGCTTTTAAATCTTCATAATTGTTTTCTTTTCTGTCCCACTGCCTCTCCTCCCAGAAGAAACAGTAATATCTAAAGAGAAATTGATTCTACTGCCCTTTCTCCGGATAATTTACATGTTGGACTTGGCTAATCTTCTTCGGTAAATTGTGGTCCAAACTTGTAAAGGTCACAGATCCCAGTACCTTGCTAGGAATGCCACACGAGAGATGCTGTCTGTCCGTGCTCATCAGTGCTCAGAGTGGGCACATGGGAGGTGACAGACAGCTAGGGGGTTGATCAATGTGCCGACAGCTATTAGGTAAGTGGGGTTGAAAGGGCAAGTGTGTTTAAGTGAGCCGCCAGGGAAAGCATGCTTTCCATCACTAACATTGAACATCAGCATTGAGATTAGCTTGTGATGATGTCTTTACAGCCACAGTGCACAGGGTCAAATCAAATATAAGACCCTGGCCACCATGACAGGATTAAATGGAAATTAAAATTCATTTTTGCTAAGAAATCCATATCTATGGCCATATTGTTTGTATTGGCTTATATCGTTACTCTGTGGCGTGATTCAGGTCTCGGGGCAACGTACTGAAGGCTGAGGTTACAGGAATACCTGCTGCTTTGAGTTTTGACAGTCTGGTCATTTGCTGTTACCACAACTGAACCCATGAAAGAAGAGAGCGCTAACACTAGCTAGACCCCCTGCTTTCGATTATGCTAGACTAACAAAACTGTGACTCTGATGTACGGGTGGAACATAAATAATATGTTTGAAGAGTAGCGTCTTGTATAAATCTGTTGATGTGTTGATGATGAGCATACTGTAATATTTCACTGGAAATTATCTGCAATTCACGTACTATAGGTTGCATACTAAGGTTTTGCACATACTAACAAATATCACCTACTAAATAGCATGTTAGTATGGATTTTTGGACGGAACCTTTTTAATATGCCTTTCTCCAGTCATTGGCGTTCCACGGAAGTCATTGCCGCGTTACCTAGCAACACTGGCTCACCCCTAAATGTCAACTGCTGTCATGGGAAAACGCTCATCTAGAGGTCTGAGGCTTAAACACAGATGACCAAAAAAAATTAGTTTTGTCCTTTTTGAACAATGTAAACGTGAACAATATCGGCAGTTTTATAGCAGTTTGCAGTTCATTTCCTTTAGATAAAAAAGGGAAGAGAAGGAGAACACAAACTTTGGTTCAGCTTTAAAAGGTTTTTTTTTGAAGTGGTTTGTTTTCCAAGCAGTTTCATCATTTCCTTGGCCAAAAGCAGTTCCAGGGCCTTTTTAAGTGGTGTATAATTTTCTGACTAGCTCATTTTTCAGCACCACAGGCCCATATCTGGCAACTGAAAGCCCAAGGCACTATTTCCAAATTTTAAAAAGGTCACAAAGATGTAGAGAAAAGGGCAGTCATGCCTCCCTCTCATCACCCTGTCACCGATGTGAGTCCACTATCGGAACGGTAAACGACAGGAGGGCCTGTGGCAGCGTTCGATGGCAACGACCCCCATAAGGGATCCATGAGCGTTAACTAATGCATTCAAAAGGAAATCCAAGACAAATGGCAAATTAATCAGCCAACTAACGCAGCCCTTTTTTTTACTTGAATACATACACATTTTTAAATAGGTGGCAAAAATTCTTTAGTGACTCAGGACAATTGATTCCCATTATGGATAGTGTGGCAGACCCCAAGTTAGGTCACATGGAGGTTGAAAAGGCTTATGCATAGCTAAATGAAAACAGATGAGATCCACACAGGAATTGTAATGGGAAGCTTGGGGGAGAACGTAAAGGACGGAAAAAGAGAATGCACAATAGATGAACATTCTTCTGAAGAAAAGCTTAATGCTCGCAACATCACTTGGTGGTTTGGTGGTAATTAAATATATGTTCATGGGAGCATTAGCGTGCCTACTCTATTTTTCTTTCTTTACTGTCTTTCACGTTCTTCTGTCCAGCGCCTAGCATTTATCATCTCCAAGTGTGTGCTTTTATAAACCTTTTTTTTTTTTTTTTTTTTTTTAAACAGACAAGAAACAGTTCATGGGCTGAAGCTTATGTAATAAACGAAAAAGATTCATCCCAAGGTCTCTGTTTTTAAGAGATTGCTTGTTTGCTTTTAAAAAGCAAATCACTGAGAATAGCAAAAGAATTGGGTACATATACACAACAAGCTTTCATTTAACAACAGCCAAAGCACAACCAGCCATCTGCTTTCTAAAAGAATTCTTTTGTGAATGAAAAAATATAGAAATAGAAATATATATGGGATGTGTATTGTTTTTATGCCTTTAACATCATCAATATGCAAATTACACAAATTAGAGTCAATAGTTTTGTTCATAATAAATATATTTATAAATGTTATGTGCTTATTTCGGCTCAGAATAAACATTTGAACTTTACACCAGCATTATGAAAAAGTTTGTCATGTTTCTTTCTTCTTATTTTCGCCATTAGATTATCAAACTTGTAAATATTTGTCTTTAAGTTATGCTACTTAGCTACTAAATTAGCAAAGCTACTGAGGGCAACAGTTCATCCATAACTACAGTAATGCTAGCTGGCAAGATAATTTTAGCTAGCTATAAAGCAGGATCATTTGATTTTTATAGCACATACTATTTCAAATAATTGTAAAAGTAGTAAATCACTATATGTCTGTGAAATCCTTCTAAAATATCTTTGTTTAAGATTGTGCTAATTAATTTCAAATATCAAATGTCTGCATACCTTCTAAAACACAGAACCTTGTCCTCTTCACAGCTACATTTGATGTTAAACCAGAGATCTTCAACAGGGGGTCTGTGACCCCTAGGGGGGTCCTCAGAGTTAGTGCAGGGGGGCCGCCAAATTATGTTAAAAATATGTTTGTTGAAAGTTTATTTGTTCAAAAATTTGTGAAAATGTCTGAAAATATACATTAACATGAATCCAACATATTAATAGCAAAGACAAATTGGCCTATTTGTGAAAAAAATATTTACACATTGAAGATAAGCTTATTATAGGTTACTATGGTAGCCATACAGTTAAGCTTAAGGATTCACTGTGCCTTTTTAAATGTATGTTTAACGTTATAACATGATGTATAAATAATATCCATTTATTTTCATCCATTTTCCCCAGTTTAACATGCAACTCAATTGTATACAATATATGCAATAAGGGGTCCCTACTCGGTCTCTCTTTCAGCTAAGGGGTCCCTGGCCTAAAAACATTGAAGACCCCTCTTTTAAACTATATCTGAAACCTTCCACTTCCAGAAAGTTCCAACTTTGAACTTTATTCACACTTGTAACAAAGAAGGATGCATAATTAACCCTGTACAATGATCATTAAAATGATTATTAAAAGAGACAAAGAGAAATAAACTATTGAAATGATCATCACATAATTTCCTGGAATGTCCTAACATGCCATGTGTTCATTTCCACACTTCGTACATCCTCATGACCCCGGCTCTATTTATGGTAAATATGATCTGATCTGATCTGACGCAGTCGCAGCAGTGGCAATCTAGCAGTTAGTCGTGTCGGGTATTTCCAAAACACAAGGGAGCGGGGCTGCCAGCTTTCACTTCAATCTGATAATTGGCCTGCCCCAAAGAACTGCAATTACAGCACATCATAATTAATGGCCTGCTTTCCAGAGATGATTCAACTTTTGTCCTTTCACAGGTTTATTTCTTGGTCTACAATTAAAGCTGCCACATGAGGAAATACGAACGCACAATTACAACAGACGTAAAGGATTGGTCATCATGGGTCAGTGTAATCTCAATAGTCATCACAGGTGAAGGGTATTAACATAAAGGCTGTCCTGTGGAATTAGGCTGGCTGTCATAATGTAACCTCTTTGCCATCATGCACTACATTGATATTACAGAACAGTGTTATATTGAAGTAAAAAACAGAGGCTGTCATAACACCAATAAAACCATAGAAAAATATGGTTTTATGTTTTGATGCTGAATGTCTCAATAGAGAAACAAAATGTTAATTAGCCTCACACATTCCAACTGTAGCCACATTATTGTACTTCACAATACTACTTTTTGTAAAACTATGTTATATTTTAATTATCAAGTCAGCTAAATTCTTTGTTTAGTCAAATGTAATGTAAGATTCTTGTTTGACTGACCAAGCAAGTCATAAGTACTCAGCTTGCAATGATATAAAAGAGAAATTAAGCAAATATTCTTATTTACAAAGCTGAAAAAGGCAAATATTTGCCACTTCCAATTGATAAATGACAAAAATGGTCATTGGTAAAAAAAAATTTTGATTAATCAATTAATTTCAACTCTATTTTCAGACAAAAACATCAATCTTACAGGAAATACCAAATTATGTTCAGTGACAACATTTTGTTACATCTACTGCTAGGGACACGCAACTACAGTATGGTTAGGGTTGGGCAACTAAAACACTTAAAGTTCAAGTTAATGGTGGGTCTGTGACACCAACCTTCTCTTGCATGAAAGTCATGCCAAACGCTACATAAAGGGTACAATACTTCCTGCACTGGCACTGAACATTGGTATTGTACGTAAATAGCGAGGTGTGGAATCATCCAATATGATCGAAAAACCTATGAATATTGGCCTGAATCCTTTAGTTTAGACTAATCACAATTTATTCATTCATTGCCACAACTGATTTACATTTATTATTCTATAACGGATTTTTTTATATCCAGAGATTAAAGGACAATTCCGGCGCAAAACGAACCCCAGGGGTTTATAACAGATGTGTACCCACTCGAACGCTCTCTGGGACATGTTTTCATGCTAATTGAATGTGTTTGTAGCTTGAATAAAGCTAGCTCAGACCGCTGATTAGCTTACAACGCTAGTATTCGGGGCACAGGGAAAGTAAAAACAAATCGCTATTTATACCACTAAAAAGGCTCAAAATATCACCAAACTTCAACGGTAGCATAATGAGGGTCCCTAAATGTTAACCGAAGCATTGAGAACATTGTAAGTGTACAGACAGTTTATTGAACGAAGAGCTGCGGGAGCTCCGTGAAAGGGCTATGAGAGAGAGAGAGCTACCGGTAGTCAATGCCGCAACACAGCCTCGTACTTCGGGAAACTGGTGGTGGCCCTGCGGACATTGTGAAGGTATGGCCACCGAACAGGAGTGTCTGTGTTGCACGGAGTGGGACCTGTTGCGTCGCGACACCCAAGAGACGCAGTGTTTTGTACAGTCTGAAGATTTCCCCTCTCTGATAAACAGGGCTGTACTTGAAACTTTTTTCCATGTCCCGAAAATAAATTGGAGACGGCGACCCAGACCGGAAGGACCAGATGGACAGTTATCCACTGAGTAAGTACACTAGACAAGTTATGTTTTACATCGGTGCGATTATTTCAGATATATTGAGCAAATTGCTTTTGATTTTAGTTTGCATCGCCAGCTGTAAGTCATGACTGGTTTTCAAGACGGCGGCCGTTGCGAGTGTCTTTATAATCTATCTTTTCAATAAACTGTCTGTACACTTACAATGTTCTCAATGCTTCGGTTAACATTTAGGGACCCTCATTATGCTACCATTGAAGTTTGGTGATATTTTGAGCCTTTTTAGTGGTACAAAATAGCGATTTGTTTTTACTTTCCCTGTGCCCCGAATACTAGCGTTGTAAGCTAATCAGCGGTCCGCGCTAGCTTGTTTCAAGCTACAAACACATTCGATTAGCATAAAAACATGTCCCAGAGAACAATCGAGTGGGTACACATCTGATATTAACCCCTAGGTTCATTTTGCGCCGGAATTGTCCTTTAAATTAACCTCAGATTCAATAAAAACTTGACAGTGGTGTAAAAACCGTGCAGTGATTTAAAGCAAAGACAACGCAGATACAATAATTAAAATGGTAGGTCGATTTACATTTAATGACACCTAAACTTACAGCACAACAGAATCTCAGAGGAGTTGAGAAAATGAACAAATTAAGACACAGTTTCTGTCTTATGTTTCAACTGGTAAACAGACTAGTACGCTAGCATGAATCACTGCTGAAGCTGTTTACGCAATGCAGGGAAGATGGAGTACATAAACAAAGTGGAAAAACCATTTTCTGCTCTATAGTGGTACTATGACCGTGGTAAACCTCTTTAACAATTCTGCTCACAAACACCAACAAATCAAGCGGCTATGCTGCAAACTAATATACAGTACAAATAAACTAAAGGCACATACTTCTGAAAAGGCGTACTTATCGATTTCTACTTAAAGCATCAATCAATCACACATTAGCATTAGTCAATGATGCAATCACACCCTCTCTCATTCCCCTGCAAGACCATAGGCTGCAGCTGCTTAAGAGGACAAATCCCACAGAGGTGAACACAAATGGGCGGCGTCACCTTTAGCGTCACTGTCAGTAATGTTGGACATTAATGCTTTGTCATGCTGAGAAGTCAAGTAATTCAACATAAGAGATAAAGACGAGGAAGAAAAATGATCTTCAAAATGAGGTTAGTTTGATAAGTGTATGTGCGTGTTCATTTGGTTGAGTGATGGGTGTTCAGCACATAATTTAGTCAGTGACTCACGTGTACTGCTTAGATTCGCACAATTATATGAGTCTCCATTCTCAGCATCAACACAGTGAATTTTCTATGCCCCATTTCGTAAAAGGCTGAATATAAACCTAGTTTCCTGAAGCAGGAAACCGCAATTTATCCCATTGTGGGTTGAGAGCTCTTTCCACATAAGGGCATCTACCTAAACCTCAGCTTTTTGACAAGAGATCTGCAGCTTGTCATCAGCTGATTTGCCATTCTAGCTCATGACTGCGAACCCTCTACACATGATCAGCACTATGAGCCGTGCTCACAGCAAGGTGGGGCGCAGAGCAGAGGAGACGGTTTGGGTGGGACAAACGTTCTTCCTATACGGCCATCACAGTTTGCTTTCTGGTTACAGACAACTGGGTCATCTCAGTGGTTGTACATTAACCAGAGATGAAATTGATCAAGTGTTGGGTGCTGAGTCAGGACTTAAAATCTGAGTGGCACATAATGCGGAAGGTAGCTCCACAGGAAACAATGGCTTATACCAGCACAAAGTGATTCTGGCACTGATCCTGTATGAAGGTAAAGCATTGCTTGCTTTAGAGCTGGAACAATAAGTCTATTAATCGATTAGTTGACAAAAGAAATTAATTAGCACAACAATTGACCAAAATGTCATTTCAGTTCAAAAATGCCAAATATTTACTGGTTCCAGCATCTCAAATGTGAAGATGTGCTGCTTTCTGTGTTTCATATCATTGTACTTTTAATTGAACATGTTTGGGTCTGACAAAACAAGACATATAAAAACATCACTTGGGATTCTGAGAACTTTTTAAATTGATTTAAAGCTGTGGTAGGCAATTTATTTTTGGCATTGTTGGGCAAAAATTCCATATTTTTTCAGCATATTGTAATTTAAGTAGTCTGAGAGAAAACAAGACTTCTGCATTACCTCTTGGTTCTGTTTTCAAGCTTATAAAATAATCTAGACGTGACGGGAGACTTTGGCCAATCACAGGTCAGAAGAGGGAGTGCATTTCTATTGGCTGTTCTGCGCATGTGACAGAGAGGGAGAGCTGCAGGATAAGGTCTCACTCTACTTCAAATCATGGTTGTTGCTTTCTAGTATCCACTACAGCAAAAAAAGAATCAATAGTTTAAAAACTATAGTCTGTTGAACCTTTAACCACATCCCTGGTCACAGTGAGGTGTGGTTGTACTTGTGACAACACCCAGTTGTGTGCTGCTGCATAGGATGTTGAGAGAGCACAGTCACCACTAGTTGGCATCGCAAGCAAGATTATTTGTTTGCAGATAATCTTTAAAGCAAAGAGGTTTGAGCTGCCAAGTGTTGTTTGTGCCCATTCCACAAAACAGATCTTGGACTCCAAAAAACATATACCATATTGGTGTAGAATATTTACTCTGCAGCTCCAGTAATTGGACCTCACCTCATAGCTCTGAGAGGTTTCACCATCTGGATGTGAATAATAAGAAAACTATTTATTTATCTGATCTACTGCAAGATTTTTTAAGGAAATGTGAATATAGCCTTCATTCCATTTCATATTGCCTTTGTATTATATTTTATGTATTTTCTTTTATTATTTATGTATTTTTTTTTAATTATCTATTAAATGCCCTTTTTTAAATTTTATATATATATTTCAATTTTATTATTATTATTATTATTATTATTATTTATTATATATATATATATTTTTTTTACTTTATTAAGTAAGGTTGTAATGGTCCCTGGTTAGAAATGATTATTTTTGTGTATGATGCCGAATTGTTCAAATACTACGTTTGTAAAGTTTTGCAAAAAAATAAAATAAAATCTGGATGTGATGGCCTTGAGTGTGGAACATGCTGTCCTGTCAGCAAACATAGGTGTGGTCTCCATCTCTGCCAAGCTCCCACTGATGTTATTTGATGTCCCCGAGTGAATTGTTTTCTCTTTCCCCAATTCATGCAACTTAATATAACTTTACTACAACTCTTGTTGGCCTACAATCAAGTTGAGGGATGATGTTCAGAGCCCAATAAGTATTGGTATAGACTTTACAATAGAGGTGTGATGTGCTCCAGTGCTCCAGTGACTGAAGTGTTACTTTCTAGGGCTGGGCGGTATATTGACTTTGCACGGTATATTGATATATTTTCAAATGAGATATGGGATGAGACAATACCGTTTATATGGATGTAGTTTAATGTTGCGTTACATAACCTATTTCTTCCATTAAGCCGTGCTTGTGTTTGCATCTCTCTCACACTCTCCGGGCAAACCGGATTTAAGGCCTAATTAAAGCACTAAATGGAAGTTGAATCGAATGAATGTTTTGTAGCTTAACAGCATTATTTAAAATACTACAAGCATAAATTCTGTGTTAAAAAAAAATTGATTTTTCTACTTTCTTTGTCAGCCTGGACAGTTTCTGAGCACTATACAAGCTTCATCCACACTCTCTGGCTTGTCTCTTCCATGCTGGCTTTGGTCCATCCAGCGCAGATCAGCCATTCCATCGGATTATCATTGACAGGAAGTCTGGACCTGCTGAGAGAGGCACTTTCCCTCCTGATTCTCGATTTGACATTGGGACGGACAACAAACAACTCTTTTCCACAGGGAGCGCAGTGCTCTATAATCCATACTGACCTTCCCTGGCTGCAATTCAGCTTTATTTTTAGTCAGGCTGAAAGGGAGAAACCTAACTGTGTGTGGTTGATGCAGATATCGTATCGACACTATCTCTCCACAGAGTTACATATTCCATATGTACGGGGACTGGGGCAGTTGACGTGGATATCACTTTAAGACACACCACGACGTGGCCCATGCCAGGGTAGTAAAGGCCCAGGTGGGCATGGGTTCACTGATTTACACTGATTGGAACGGTATCCGAGCAGCCTTTCCCTGGAGAGATAGTCTCTTCACTCAGAGAACCAAGGTTACCATGTAACCGAACGTTCCCAGTAGCGCTCCACCTTACCATCGCTTTTATTTTATAAATGGAAAGAAACTACTTATTTTGTTTTTTGGAGCATAAACGTTAACTCTTTTTATGAATCAAAATGACTCCCAGCCCGCTATCACAGTGCATGCATATCTTTATCAGGGTTCTTAAGGAAGAAAAAGGGAGAGAATGAAAAGATCAGGATGATAAAAATACATTCTGGGAAGGTCGCAGGACGGAAGGTGGATCTTGCCAAAAAAATAAAAATACAAACTGTGATTTAACCAAAATGTTAACCTCTGACAAAGTTGTCAATGTAGAATCGAGAGTGCACAATTTACAATTGTGTGAGCTCCGTTACACAAATTGACACACACACACACACACTGACACACGCAAACACAGCAAGAAGATGAACCATGGCTGTCAGGCAGTTACACCAGTGTCCCGATGGTGGGATTTTACGTTCTGGTGTCACTGGTGACCTTACCGGCAAAACATACAGTGCAAGAGCTGACGCCAGACAGGTGGCCTTCCCACATGCGAGCGCACCCACAGTGTTTACAAATATAAAAATAAAAAATGGTAACACAAAGTTTACAGATATTACAATAAAAAAAACTAAATAAATACATGTATATGAAATCCTTTGTTATTTATGGAAATAATTTAATTATGGATAAATTATATATATTATATATTGTAATTGGGACGGCCAGCATTTAGTTCAGGGCAGTTTAAATTGTATTTTTGGATGGTTTGGGACGGTTGTGAAAGAAGTTAATTTACAGCCCTGTTTATACACATACTGGGGGTAGACAAAATAACATAAATAACAATAAAAAAAGGATTTACGGTACACAGTTTACTTCGCTGCAAAGGTAATCAATGAGCCACACTGTTGACTGTGAACCAAACTGTGGACGAAATGTGTATTAATCTGCAGCTGAAAATAATCCCCAACAAAAGCACAATTTATTCCTGTTTTAGCAACATATGCTAAAATCTACAGAGCCTAGCTGTTTTAGACACAAATAATTTGGCTTATTTGGAGTTATGTTAGTCATCACATGTCAATCTAATTATCAGACCTCAATGATAATGCTGTTAATTGACATTCATCATAATACAGTATGACAATTATAGTATTTATAACTGTGATGAGTGTTTTACATCTTATTTTGTCAACCCCCCCTTTAACATTGTGTAATGTTTCAACTCTTTCAACTTCTATTCTATTTTACTATATAAGTCCATTATGTAAAAAAATTACTTTTACAGGATATATAGCGGTAAATTGCAAGTGTGGAAATGCAATAGTTTATAAATAAAATAGCCAGTCTGTTTTGGTTACCACAGTGAATTAAATACAAAAGTCAAGGTTCTTGAGCACATACACAATATATGTGAATCTAATAAGGCCATGAAGCACACTCCAGTGTAATTCAAGATTCAAGATTCAAAAAGATTTATTGTCTAATATGTTGCCATGTTAGAACATTGTCTTTTGATTGAAGGCAGAGTGTGTGTGATGTGTCAGTGGCTTGAGTTTTGTATATGTATTGCATTGGGAATGAAGGATTTGTTGTATAATGACTTTTTAGCCAGAGGCACTCTGAACCTTCTTCCTGATGATAATAGCTCAAAGCTATGGTCATAATACAAGCAGGCATTAAAGGAAGAGATAAACGGTATACAGCATACATTATCATATTGCCCAACCCTAAAATCAGCAGTGCATTAACATCAAATACTGCATGATATGACAATTCTATCAATCACTTAGTTAACGTTTTCACCGCTCTAAGTATGGTTGCATCTGTCTTGGACACACATTTTCCCCCTTGAATGAGCATCATTCAAATAAGCCCACACTCACCTCAATCTCCTCAATTGTGGACACATTAATTTTCAAACTGATTATTTGGTAAGGAGAAAAAAGGCGACTTATAGATCACACTAATAGAATAATTATTTTGCAATGTGTGTGTACAGCGTAAGTATGTGTGTGTCTATGTGTGGTTTGTGGCTGTGTGCTTTCAAGCAGCTGCAGTGTTTTCAAGTCTCAGAGTAGAAAGTACAGAACCAAAGAAATGAAGAACAGGGGGAGTAAATGTTAAAATTACCATATTGATGGATGTTACAAAATAGGGGCTTCATCTTTTTCATCTGAATTTCAATGATGCATAATCATAATGGTCATTTGCTTTGCCTATTTGAATAGCTCCTAGAATTATTCAATTTTGAGGTCATTTTGTGAACATAGAGAAATGAAGACAAACTTTTTATGTGGGTCACGATTGTGTGTCACAAACTACCACTTGCTGCAGTGCACCTAAAGCAGTGAACACACCACACATAGAAAAGAAACTGCATCAAACATAATTAAGTGACAATTGCAGGATATGAAAATGGGCAAACTGTTTTTGATTACTGCACAGTCAGATTATATTTTGAGTCTAACCTCCACAAACCACAAGACATCAACATAAGACTGCCATCAACTGCCCTATATAAAGAATATCAATCAGCGTTCACTTACAACCACACTGTTTCCACACAATGCTAGTATCTCTCCACAAAGGGGTTAAGGGATTCAAGATTATTTAAAATTGCAGGCGTATAGGCACCCATCATCAATTGCAATGCAAATTTACTGAACTACAGAAATAAAATTATTTCTAAGAATGTTACAACTAGAGCCCAACCAGTACTGGATTTGAGTCCAATAGAAGATTTTGAGGGTTAAGAAACTACATGATACAGGTAGCTATTCGTTATTTTAAATAAAACAAACCTTTTTTGATAAGGATCCCTTGAATTTAGTTATTAAATGATTGTGACCAAGATAACAGAAGATTTCGGCCACACAAGAAGCTCCATGAGGCTATTTTAGACTATTTAGAGTGGTGCTTTGATCTAAATGCTAATGTCACCATGCTCACAATGAAAATGCTAACATCCTGATGTTTAGCAGGTAATGATCACCATGCTTAACTTTTTAATTTAGTGTATTATCAATCGGGCTGAAACGGTTTGTGTATTCTTTCGAATTGGTACGGGGGTCACGGTCTAGTGCACGCAGAATAATGCATGTAAAATACACGGTATGTAGATTCATGCACGTAATGTGAAACCAAAGTTGTGAGTTCTGGAAACTTTCAGCTGTATGCTGTTAGCAACATATGTTGAGGTTAGCACAACAAGCTGATTGCCGTGCAAGTCAGTCATACTATAGGGAGCGAAAATGAAATGCCAGAGCTGGTAGACCCACCTTCGGGTTCCCGGTCAGCTACAACAGCACCGGAGACAGTTGTGTGTAAGACGAGGGACGGTGTGTCGCCGTTGCTCCACCGTTGTAGGTGGATGGAAACACATCCAACGTGCTAACTTTGTGCATTTGTTTTTACCTGCTGTACCTAAATGACACCGAACCATGACTCCTAAACCAGGATATCAACCGAACCGTGACTTTTGTGTACCGTTACATCCCTAGTTATCATACTAATGTGTTTATTAGCACTAAAATCAAAGTACTAAAGCCGTTGGGAATGTCATTATTTGCTTCAAGATATCCATATGAATTTTACCTCTTGACACTGAAAGGGATAGGACACGTTCAAATAGTATTTATCATATGAAATTGTATGTGTTCACCTGTCAGTGGTATTCAGTATTGTCTGTATATATTTTATAAACAAGAATATGTCTCATTGATCCTTTGTTTTAATTGAAATACCCAATGTTGCTGAGACAGTGTTTAACCTGGCTGCCTTTGATGTTTTCCACAAAACAGTGCTATAGATACATCATCTTTGTGTTTGCATAAACTGTCCATGGATAGACTGCTGCAGGTTCCTCGCTAAGGTCTCCATAGCAACACCTTGTCATCTGTGTTTAAGTCAGTCTGTGTAGCAGGGTGTCACAGGGAAATACAGCCTCAGTACCCATCACAAAGTGACAGGGCAATTTACTTTACTCCCTATTCCTGTTTTCTCCCTCAAAGAAGCATCGACACCTGCATTACTTAAAGCAGTCCCTCCAGGATTTTGCGGCCTTTTTTTTAGATTGTTGTGGCCCAAAATGCCTGATTTCGCGGGAGCTTTTGTGAAAAATTGCGATAAAATGTCTTTTGTATGTTTGTTGCAATGAAGTTGCGGGAGACAGTGACAGTTGGAAAAAAAGTTGCGATTTTTTTTTGTATAGTTCTTTAAAAATAAAAAGGAAACTTGTTTTGGGGAGAATAAAACTACTCTAGGCTGAGTTTTCTTAGTAACCTTACCAAAAAGGCTCAGGATGCTGCTAATGTTGGTATAATATGAAAATGGCTGGTGGATTTAAGACAAAAAATAATAATTTATTGAATTAATCAAATTTGAACATATGTGTCAGTGGCTTGTTGATCTTTACATTGTTAGTTAATTTCCTATCCTGGCCGGGACACACATTCATACGGTTTGATAAAGTACTGTCTTTAACTTATCATTGCACTTACAATAACGAGCGCAGCTGTCCTCAATTTTGGTCATCGTGTCGTCTCATCTCCTTTTTTTCCTGCATCCACCGTGTGTGTTGTTTGTGTGTGTCTGTGTGTGTGTTTGTGTGTGTGTGTGCAAGCGTCAGTCGCGGGGGGAACCGAGCAGCAGCCCCACCCACTGCAGAGAGCCGACAGCCAGGATGGAAACGGCAGCAACTTCTGCGACTTTTAAATCGCTACAGTCTACATTGATGTTAAAATGTATACAGGTTGGCAGGACGGTGTGAAATGTTTTGCACGGTCTTTCGCTGTATGTTTTGTTGGTAAATGTGAGATGTTCGAGTCATACACACGTCTCGTCTTCATATCACAAACAAGGAAATGATCAACCCGTTCTCACTCCCGCTTGGTCATTGGCTCTCAGAGTGCACGTGGGACTGCTGAGATTGGTTGAAGTCGCGGGAAACTTCAGGTTATTGGTCAAATTTGCGGAAAACTTGCGGTGATTGGTCAAAATTGCGAGTCGCACCAAATTCGCAGTGATTGGTTGAATTCGCGTGAATTGGCGCGATCGCGACATCCTGGAGGGACTGTTAAAGGGAATGGAGAAAGTGTTATCAGTAACTTTAAAAGCTTTCAGTGCCAAAACTGATATTTTGGTTTATGACTTTAAATGTCTAAATAGTAATATAGACTGTATACAGTGTCTTCCTAATCAGCCATTTCTCCAAAATCACTACGCATTTGCAGTTTGCCTATGGCAGCCCAGAGGCCCATTTTGAAATTCACAACAACTCAAGTCATGTAAATAGATAAGATTGTTGTCATGGTCTTATATCATCCAAGCCTAGCTCATCCAAACAAAGTGAATCTACATAATCTATCAATACGCTGTAAAGCTTGGGACCTTCAAGGAGACTCAGGAGATCGATACTTCGCTGCAGGTATTGACAGGACTTTAAATGGTGGCTTAACACAATATGCAAAGTCTGGAAATATTTTTCACAGTTCCCCCATTATGCTGTTGCACATATGTTTCAAAGACAAAGCCTATTCATTCAGGAGAGTGAAGTTCTCTGTTGAGGGCTGTGTGCATAAATGTAGTGAGTGTTGAAGGGAAAGTTAATCTAAATCTGTTCTTTATGTCATGTTTGAATATAAACAGCTTCACTGAGCACTGGGTGGCTGTTATCATACATTCATCATCCAGAACTTACTAAATCAAGGACGATGACATGTCTGTGTCAAGGATCAAAATGAGGAGGCAGACATTTGAGATCTAGCTAATTGGACACTGGCTGCTTAGATATTCTATAACAACAACGTAGCTAGTAGTCCAGCTAGCAGAATGCTACTGTGAATGTATACTGCAAGGAAGAGCTTGATTAAAAACTATTGGGAAGCATTTAAAGGATCATTCCAGTTTATCACATTGGACATGTTAATCACACCGATCTAAAAACACGGAAACATCATTAAAAAGAAACGAACGGACAACAAACACATGTTGTCAGACGATAAGACTAGTTGTATATAAACCCCCAGGTTGACCAAACTGAAACGTATTTGCCATAGTTGTGTGGACAAACCTGCTGTGTCCTAATGCCATGCTATACTATATTTTTGTACTTTTTCTTCTACTGTAGCTGTGTCGTGAGGTTGACGTTTTTGGCTTTTAGTTAAATGTCCTCCCAACTATTGGATGGATTGCCATGACATTTGATACAGATATAATGGTCTCCCCAGTATAAATCCTACCTACTTTGGTGATCTCTTGACTTATTTTCTAGCGCCACCAGCAGGTCAAAGCTTTCACTTATCAAGAGAAATATCAAAACATCTACTTAATGGATTGGAGGAAAACATTCTTGGTCCCCAAACACAACTTTGACATTCCCCTGACTCGTCCTCTAACACCCCCATGAGGTGGACGTTTGTGGTTCTGAGTGACAACAATTGGATAGATTGCCATGAAATGGGGTGTACACATTCCCCCTTAGGATTAATTGAAACAAATTTGGGGAACCCCTCATTTTCCATGTAGCACCACCATCAAGGGTCAAAATTCCATCCAATGTTGTCCAGTACTTAAGTGTAAGATGAAATGACTGCAAAACTAATGACATTCCCAACAGTCTCAGCTGTACTTTGTACTAATTACGTTCTGGACACATAATTTTCTGTGCAATTACAGTATTAGGAATCATGAGAACTTACTACCTACATTACAGTTCCAATCACTTTAAGTTTTAAAAACTGAAATGGTCAAAAGTATCAAAGTAAGACCCAAGTTGTAATAAACCTAGACTGTTTCATAAATTTCAATATCACCTTAAACAGCCCTTCTCACTCACTCATTCACACACATACACACACTTTCCCTAAACACTATTTTGGAAGGTCATTGTCATCTCATTATGGGCTTAGCGCCGTGATAATCACACAACACAAGCTGCTTTTTTTCACTGTCCAAACTTGAAAATGGGCTCTGTCAGGCCATTCCTCTGCATTGTTAGAGAAAAAAAAATGTGTTTATCTGGACAATCAAGGCTAATGTGATAACAAAACAAAGAGGGTTCTAACTTATGTCATAGCAACAACTCACTAAAGTCTTGTGAAAGAAAACCATTTATCATAACTTCAATTAAGAATTCTGCCAATGGCAGACCCCTAAAACAAAGTTCCATATTGGCAACTAAAAATCCCACATTGCCCAGTCTTCTGATTTCCCTTCTGTGCGAGAGAGCAGATAACATCTGAGGATTTCAAGAGATTATTCAAGTCATCAAATCGCACAGTGGTTTAATGGTGAACCCTAATTGACAGGCTGTATTGTAGAGCAGTGATGAACTTCATGTCTTAGTAGATGATGCCCAAGTAGATTTTTCTTGACTTGTTAAGAGTCACATTTCAGTAACTTATTAGCATTGCAAAAACACAATATATTATCCTTTTGAATCAGAGCTGTTTCCTGACAACTTTCATTAACGAAATCAATAGAGTAGCTCACCTTAAGCTGCCTTTTCTTTTCAGCTGAAAGGGATTTATACCTTTACTATAAATGTACTGAAGCAATTTCATAAAAGGCCTGGCAGCTATTTTGTTTTTAATGTTGCTATTAAATAATTTGATGAGACTATTATTATTATTATAACAATCAAAGAACGTTCAGTTTTAATAATTGAAGACAGTCTTCTTTCTCTGTCAACTGTCAAATTAATTGCTGGAGAACAACACAACACTGTGTTGTGGTATTAATTTAATGAGAAAAAATGTTGACAATGTGACATGCTGTACCTACCTGTTGTTGCTTGCGTTTTCTCTCTCTCAACAGTAAAACAACAGCTAATTGTCTAGTAAGAAGCAACAAGCATGGGACTATAGAGCTTTTGCCAATGAACATAAATATTAGTAGGGGGTCCTTTTGTGACAACACAAATCTCCCACATTTTTCCTGATTATCACCACTTAATTATAATTTATCTACTGTCAACTGATGCAAATTCATATAATGGACAGCACCAATTGCTCTAAAACAGCGTGCTGTTTGTTTACGCCGAAAGGTCTAATTATCTGCAGACTCTGTACTCTGCCCCCTTCCTCCAGCCCCAAACCTTAAACAATCAAACTAAAGCTTTCAAAACACCTTTTTATTTTTTTTTTGACTTTCTGTTATCGGTTATGTTGTGTGTCCCAGCATGTTGCAGGCCCCGTGGAGCGTGATGGGCAAAAGAAAGAAGAGAAAAACATCTTGGACCAACATGAAAGACGAGGAGTGAGGAGGAATGTCTCGATCTGGAAACGTCGTCTCACATGGTGGGACCCTCAAGGTATTCTGCTCTGCACTTGAAAAGACTGAAAACTGACGACGTCTCCCCTTTTGCTGCCTATGATGTGCATCTTGCGAGCTTCTAAGTGCAGGCAGTTTAGAAGAAGTCAACGATAAGCCCGATGGATCGCTGTTGAACTAGTAACAGCAAAGGCTGTGCTGAAGTGCTGGGGGAATATGGGCTAAGTGGGCTGTGAAGGGTTGGAACACTTGGAAGTAGAATCTGGCAGGTTGACACTGCTATTTACATATCTGGATGGTTATAAATGTATGAAAGATGGAGTCATTCAGAGTATTACAGTCAGTTATATTGAACTGCATAGTTAATCAAAGATCATAAGACTAAGTCTTGTCTTTGTATATGAGTAAGGGCTTAATTTATAGTCACAAACAGCTGGCAAACACTAGCAGTACACAACCCAAAGATAATCAACTTACGCAAAGATGAAACAATGAAAATAGGCAAATCTGTACATTTGAAAAGTTGAAATAAGCAAATGTTTGCAATTTTCGCTTGTTAAATGCAGTTCGGAGCGTTTTAGTGTCTTTCAGCTCGTCACATCTGCCGAGGAGATTATGTTTGCGGTTCAGTTTGTCCGTTTGTTTGTTTGAGGTACGTGTTTGGCTGCCGATAAAAAATCCACTGAATGAATCGCTTCAGCCAGTTGAAAATTAGCAACTTTACCTCTTTAGCATTTAGTTTAGCGCAGCGCCACTGCAACCATAGACAACACTGGCTTGGCTGCGTCATCCTCCCCAGCAATACCCTCTCATCCAAAAATCATCACGTTTTCAAAAAACCAAGATAGTGACAGCCAAATTGCCAAACTCAAGGCTTCAAAACGGTAGTCCACAAACCAATAAGTGATGTTACTTCTGCTACGTCTATTATTTTCACAGTTTATGTGCAGTCTATGAGTTTTGTGATCGACAGTGCCCCTCTTGCTTCAAACTGCCCGCAGCCACTGCTGTGATTATAGGCCTACACAGGGGTAACAGTGGGGTCCTTGACTCCCCTTGTCCTAGTCATCAAAAAGTCTGGCCTTATTCTGCCATATCCATCTCCCACTTACAGGAAACATCTTAATTGATGGATGAGGATTTTATGGGAAATGGCAGGAGTCTTTATGCCTGTGATTTTCCTTCAAATGTATCTGCCAGTTGGCTGGTGGAGGAAAGGATGGACAACTCTCTTGGAATCTAAACAGGCAGAAAGACACGTGAGCCGGCGATGCCAAGCCGGCAGGGGGTAAAAAGCAAAAGGGTGGATGATTGATAGAGACTTAACTTAACTTTCTCATCACGCCTAAATCCACAGTGTCCGTAATTTCCAGTGGCTGGAATCAGGATCGACCTAATGAAAAAGGACTGTGCTCTTTTCCTCATCTTCATAGGCTTTCTCTATCTCAATGTGTCTCTGTCCTTCCTTGTTACTCGCACCCAACCGCTCTCTCTGCAGACGATTTCTCTATTGACAAAGTGTACTAATGAAATGTCACCTCCGACAGCTGGTCGAGAGGATTTATGTGCCACAACTTTTTGAATTTGAATTTTCCCTCCCTTTGTGCTCAGAAATGCAGCATGCAGATAACAGACAGGATACTTATTTAAACAATTGTTTTAAGGTGCAACTTTATTTATTAAATTACAGTATACTGTATCTCTTAACCCTGTACTGCATGTTGTTGTCTCTCACACCCTCCCATTTAGAAGTATTAACATTTTTACATGTTGTAATGTCTGGTGATAATTTTTCTGATAAATCAAATAAGGGCCCTAAGTGGGTATAATGTTGCATTGTGGTATGGAACACCCTTTCAGTGCGCAGAGCAACAGAAAAGATAAAAAGAGATAAAAGAAATAAATTCAACTATTTAATGTCCTTAAATCAAGACAACTTGTTGGAGAAAATACAAGCATGTGCATGAATATTTAAAGAAGGATAACAGTTTAATATTGTTCTGTCGGGAATAAGCATCTAGCTAAACGTCGGCTAGCCGCTAGGCTAATTTACACAGTGAGTGTAAACACTGAAACACTGCAGCACTATGCCGTCCATCTCAGTCAATGGGAAATGTCTGGCTGAGTCGAGTTATAACATACCAGTCTGATGTGTGTAAAGGTCTGTGTTGTTATACTGTAGCAGCCTGGTGTCGTTTTCAGGCAATTTAACAGTGAACGGCTGTGTGTAATGTCACTGCTGGCGTGGGACTGGCTGGCTAAGTCCTCCCGAGTCATGCTGTAGGTTTAGGAAGTGATTGATTTGATATACAGTATAGCGGAAGTTTTTTTGGAGCGGAGCGCACATTTTAAAGCCAATATTGCAGTCAATCATGTTCATTCATTCAATTGTGAGAAGACAAAATCATGATCACAATTAATACTCTAGTAGGTAGGTAGGTAAGCTACAACATTGATTGGTCTATGTATTGGCAATACAGACACCACACTTTCTTGGTCCATATAGAATAAAATAGTTCTCAAACCAAGAGTAATCCATGTTTGCGATTATGATTGTAAGAAAAGTTTAATATTGTATTTCTTGTGTTTTGTACATCTGATGCCAAGGCATGAGTGCAGAAAATGTGATGCTCATCTCTGCTGCGTGATCAATATAATTAATGCGGTAGTAGAGCATAGAATTTCATTGGAAAACGCAGTTGGATTGATGCATTGCTGTCATTTATTTTGTCATTGGTAATCATTGTTGCCCTGCAGGGGTGGTTATACCGGGTGAAATGGTGTGCAACCCCCAAGGGAGCTTGCCAACCGTGCTGCCAACCACCTACTTTTGACTAAAAATGAAATGCAAACAAGGGCTCTAGATTGCCTTTATTATTCATGAAATAGGCACAAATCGGGTGGGGTCCATCATTCAAGATGCCTGCCTCTACAACCTGCCCACCAGTCCCAAGAAATCTAGATTTCTGGGGACACTCTGAACACACAGCAAGGAAAACAGCATGACTGAGTGACACTTGAATTGCTTTGCATTGCATGCTGAGCTGCATCTCAAGGTAAAAATGGGAGTTCAATCAGAATGAAGAGAGTGAATGTGCACCGGTAATTGGATTTGGTAATTACACCATTCCTATTAACATAGCTTAAATTAACTAACTAGTTACAAAAGAGGTCAAGCTTTTGTCACTGGGTGTTTTGAACGAAGTTAGCTCATATTTATCTCAATATGTGAAATAGCTTGTACGGTTCATTGAGCCTCAAATGGAGCCGGTTTTAGGAGATATAAAAATGTGTGGAAATTTAAAGGGATTCAGCTGGGAGGAAAATTGGCATCACTCTTAGTTAATAATCTTCTATTGTGGTCCAGCATTCAGAGTGATTCATTTATAGGGTTAGGGTTTCAATTATTAACATCAACATAACAATAGCTGTCTCTTTTAATTAGAAATCACTGCTCATATTAACATAAACCATGTACACTGGTCTTCTCTACAGTATAGAATGTATTTTCACCTATAAACTATATTTAAGCTGCAAAATTGGCCCAGTTGTGTTATGTGTCCTATTCAGCTAAACTTATCAAATAAAACTCACAGACAGCATCCACCCTATTGCTTACCACCAAATGGTTATAAATAGTGCATCAACATAGAATCACAATGGACAGAAAACTGCTGCTGCCATGCTCTGTAGGCGCCAAAACTTTCCAGCATGTTGCATCTTTCACCCCAATCATATGTCAAAGCAGGTGTTCCGCCTCTGACAGCTGATGGAGAACACCTGCTTAAATTCATGTGGTCATTTACCCTTAAAAACCCTTGACAGGAAGCATCCTGGGATGCGCCAACGCCTTAGGTTTTCCTGCAGCCACTCAAAACAATAGATGCATTTGTCCGAAAGTCCGATGCTTTCCATATGCCCAGGGCTTAAATATCTGCTATCTGTATTCTGTCACTTTTATTTAACCTTTAGGGGAAGAAAATAACAGCCAAATAATGTTAAATCGGTGACTTATCCCTAGAACACCATTCCTTTTAGGAATAGCTCACATGTCCAAATATTGTTAACAGTAAGACTTTCTCCAATATAAGGATCCATCTTTATTCCTTGCTGTTGCAATTCTGAAAATGATCAAGTACATGAATAAATAATTGTAGAAATAAAGTAATGAATGTACTCTGTAGCTAAAAATGATACAGCCCTGGATTTATTACTAGATTTAATTTGCTGTTTGACCTCTCTGCTTATTCAATCCAACATTTCATAATGATTTCTATTTTTCTAGATAGTTTTCATGCACCTTCTGTCAGAGGTTTAAAAATGTGCGACTTCTCTATATAACCTAGATTTATACGGGTAGGCGACTTCATTAAGTGAAGGTGTGACGCGCTGAAAGCCGGCAGTCATCTTGATGTCAGATGAAAATGATGTTGCCAGACTGGATTGAGATATTTACAGAGCAACTTACTGCAAGGCAGCATAATGTAGTCAGCTCAGCCTCTGTGACCTTTGAGATATGAACACATTTACAAAATGGATACAATTATGTAAACCTGAACAAACATATTAAATAGAGATGTGTAATCGGGCTCAATTCTGTCTTTTTTAGCTCACGTTTGTGTGAACACAGTACGTGCTCTATATACATACCTTGAGTCACTTGACACTAAATCCACTTTTCTTTTTCTTTCATTTACCTAAACTTTAACTTAACTAATATTTTCATGATGACCAGGTCATAACACTCATGGTTATAGACATGACATTAATTTCACACAATTACAACGGAGTAGCATAATGTCTTTTTTTTTTTTTATGAATTGCGTTAACTGTAAAATTTAAATATGATTTGTATTTTCAAATGTTGTATAATGTAAAGTAATGTCTGTGTGTGTATGGTGTGTAATGTGATGTTGTGAATTGTATTGTCACACGACAGATTGTAGGACTCCAGGAAGAGTAGCTTTTAGCTTATGCTCAAGCTAATGGGGATCCAAATAAAACAAACAAATATCACCCAGTCCTCGTTAGGTTTAGGGAAAGACTGCAGTTGTTCAAGGTTGTGGAATAATTGTAGTCATGGTTAAAAGAAACCATCATTGGACTGCTAGTCAGAAAAGGGAAACAAACTCACCTCTCGTATTAAAGTCTGATGTTTTGCAATAAAGCCACCCTACTTCCTCTTTTGCTCCCGATGGACAGGTTCACTTAAGCTTGAACATGTTTCTGGGACAGTCTCAACAGCAACATTTTTTGTATTAAAGCATGTTTGATTGCTAAAAGCTTGAAAAACACTGATGACAAAATAAATGTCTATAATTCCTTTCCACAACAACCTGTTTTCTAATATGAAGCCCCTATTGGCAGAATCACATTTATCACAAAAATTATTCATATGGCTGTTTTGTGCTGTACCATTGATATAGATCAGGTTTGGTTAAATTAACACACAAAAAATACTTACTTTCGGCACTGAGGACAGAATGACGTGCAGAAGATGCCATAAACAGAATCACAATATGTGCCAAAGAATTACAATGTTGAGAAAATAAAGAATAAAGTATAATATGAAATATATAAAGTAAAGAAGATGTTAAACAATGCATACATGTAATATGTAATGTAATATATGTAGAAATGTATGTCTTCAGCTACAGGAATGTTAGCTCTATGAAACTGCTTAAAAATCAAAAAGCTGCACGTTTAGCTCATCATGAAATCAACAACGTGCACATGATTCACAGGCAACAAAAGCCAGCAAGAACTCGTCATACAGTCGGTACATTCAGAAGCAGGGGACATGCACAACAACCTGTGTCACTATTCAGAAAACAAGGGGAAAAAAACATTTGTATGCTTTCATCTTTGACGGTTTTATTTGTTTACAAACTGCTCCCTCCCCCTTAATTTATGTTATTTGCATTTACTGCGAGGTACTACATGATAATAATGACATTTTTATTGCTAAGTCTCTTTGGCTCTCTCAAAGTGGAGATCATAGACACATCCTTAGGCTAAAGAAGGATTACTATGTATTGAGACACCGGCAAAGCAGACATCACATTAAAACACAGACACCTCCGGGGATCTTATTTGCTTGATTTGTTTCATAGATGGAAACATACAAAGGAATGGAGCAATAAAAAAGTGGAATACAATAAAAGAATCCTCTTTGCTGGGATTTGATTTCCGGGGGGAAAGAGGTGTGTGTGAGGCGCCCCTGAGTGACTTTTTGACAGCTGTTTGTTTGTGAAGAAGCGCTGGGGTAATTTATTTATTTCTCTGACAGACCGTGGATATGCAAAGCGTGTTGCTCTCTTTGCCCTGTTTGCTCTTCGTACGGAAACATTCCTTGAGCCCTCTTTGTTATTCATTGTTTGAACAACACCAAGACGTGGTGTGCATTGTTAAAAAACACTTCCCCTCTTAAACGCATAGACTATCTGCTGCAGGTAATATTAAACATAGAAACATTCCCCCTTCAAATACAATATAATGAAAGATAATAAGGTAATGTGACCAATGCATACCGCACCCACTTTCATAATAGTGATTAAAAATGAACTGCTTCAGTTGACTCTCAGGCTTCAAAGCCAATTTGCCGTTGTAATTGAAGGAGATTAAACTGTGAGCACAATGGACTTGAGGCAGCATGTTGATTAGAATTGATGACTGCATTCAGTGTCTTTACATTTCTTGCGCAATGAAACGCCTGTTATGTCAAAGACGGTGAAAAAGTGAATGTTTATGTTCCTTAAAGTCTGGTTTCAATCCTATTGTATGAGTATTTGTCCTCTCCATATTACATACATTTTAGACAATGGCCTTATGATGTCATGGTAATTTTCTATAGAAGCTCTGAGGACAATCTTCTAATTTAGCATAGCTTCAATTGAAATTGTCCTATACCACCTTGTTACTGTGATCTAACAAGATAAGATAGCTAATGGTGGTTTTCAAAGAAAGCTGACTGTGGTATTAGGCAGTACTGCAACTCCTGCTGGTCTGTACTCTTACCAATATCATATCAATACCATGAGGCAGTGGAATGCCCTTCCCACGGAACATATTTTATGTAAAAATTCTCACACCTTGTCATGCCTAACAAAGAGTTGGTTGTTGAGTAAACAAGTTTGCACACACCTATAAGATACTGTATTTATGTGTGTGTGTGTGTGTGTGTGTGTGTGTGTGTGTGTGTGTGTGTGTGTGTGTGTGTGTGTGTGTGTCTGTGTGTGTGTGTGTGTGTGTGTGTGTGTGCGTGTGTGTGTATCCTTGTATGAATGAATATCTAGAGTTGCATCTACTCCAATGTGCCTAAGCTGCTGCTGAATTGTTTGAGTGTGTGCTGGGAGGGGGGAGAGAGAGTGAGTGGGTTGATGGCACCCCTGTTTTTTGCTAAACTGCCTGTTTTTAATTACTATGGACACCATGTCATTTATAATCCTGTGAAATTTATATTTAAAATTGTTAATTGTTTTTTTAATTTGTCATACCTGCCCAGGGACTACAGGTGGAAATTAGCAATTGTTGCTATAACCTGGCCCAAGACATATTCTCTTGTTTTAACAAGTTTAATGTTTATTTGTGCATTGTCCCTGTTTCAAATAAATCAATTTCCAATTCCAATTCCAATTCCAATATTAAACGTCTTTCCCAGTTACACCCTCAGTCTGTCAACTATCTAAATACAAGCAAAATACTTGAAAGTGGAGTCAGTGCATGCTGTTCTGCAAAAATGTTGCACAGGCTGAGAGGAAGCTTGGTGGAAAAAAACTTGACTGTATGAATTATATTTACTATGATTCTCTCCGAGACAGTCTTTATCTGTCAAAGGTCGTATGAATACAGCCATGACTTTTATTAATACCAGCGCTCCACTGAGGCATTGATCAGAGCTTCTATCATTCCGGTGAGCTCATTTCAGGCTGTAATGTGAAACTAAAATGGTCAATAAAGACATCTTATTTAATTCCCATGTTTGGCTGGTTCAGTGGTTCGAGAGAATGTGCATCTCTACGATAAGCATCTTCAGTTTCATTTAAGAGCGTGTGATAGCTGCTACCCCGGGCTGTGTTGCAGTGATATGTTTGCTTAGTTTCAAATGACAAGTCCCTTTGGATTGCACTAGTTTTGGTCTTGTGTTATAGTACTTTTTCACCATTCTCTTGGCATAGTGTCCTTTTCGGGTTCATGTATCATTGATAGATTTTGAATTATTTTTTGTATTTTGTAGTTGTTTTTTTTAATTATAGTAAACACTGTAAAACACTATAAAAGTTTACTTTATATTGCTGAATATTTTCAACCTGCCATAGAAAATACATAGTGACATAAGGAGTATCATTTGGCATGAAGATGTATAGCTATTATCAAAATGTCTCGTCATAATATATCTTATAAGATTACACTACATCAAGCTTTTAGGTCCAACATCATTCATCAAAGCTGCAAAAGTCTCTTTTTGTTTGTTTTCTCTATAAAAAAACAAAAAACACATCCGCCACAGATGGCTATAAACTTTAATTTCCTGTCTAAGTACATTGTATCCAGCTTTTCCATGTTACCCTGTACTTGTCTTTTCTACAAAGATTAGAGAAAAGGAGAAAATACACAAAGTAACATTGCAGATAAAAGTGATATGCTCCATATTAACTTCAGCAAGAAGCATTGATATCACCACACTCTTTTGCCTGTTCTTTGTTATAAACACAACACAGTATCATATCGAAACACAAACCTTGGAGAGAATTTTCGAGAAACACCGTCATGTGCGATAGCGCTGCGGTGAGGTGCCCCTTACTCGTTGATAGGGCTTATAATGAGGTAAAAATGGGAGGAAACATTGGATTAATAATGCATGGGTCATTTGTAAATCAATGGAGGGGCATCAGGCCAGTGAATAAGCTTGAGGATTTATTCTGATTGCAGAATGACAATAAAGGGCCATTTACAACCTGAATGGGACAGCTAGTAATTAAGAAGCCTGTCTTAAAACAAAGGAAGGAGTTCTGTGGGAGTACGCCATTAACTCTGGGGAGAACCACTGCATGGTAATGGGCTTGCTGTATTTCACCTGCAGTTGGTAGACCCAACCAAGAAAGCCAGTCCTCCAGGAAAATGTGCAGTAGCCATCCATCTTATTATAATATTTGGACCGCAGTGCAGTATAATACCATTGGCCAGCAATGGATTTGCTGCATTGTGAATGTGAGGTGGAATACATTGGAAATTAAATGAATGGAGTCAAAAGAGAAGGTAAAGTTGCGCGTGATAAACCAACATTGTTAAAAATGTACACCTCATGCTTTAAAATAATCCAAGGTTGTTGTCAAATGTGCAGCCATTTTCATACCAATCATGACTCTTTCCTCTGGTTATGCTAATTAACTTCCACTTTATTGTACCAGATTGCAAATGCACCAACATATCGACTACACTCATTTCAATCTGATTTTATCCCCTTGACAGCATGATGGATTAAGTGCTGGTGGCTGCAGTCAGCCACCTCTTTAATTGGTTTGTCTAAATGTTTTATGAAATCAAGATAAAATTCAATCAATCCCTCAAAACTGCTGATTCATCCTAAAATGGCGACTGACATTTTGATTGATAGCAGTAGCCAAGGGGGCTGCAAAGGTGATATGTGCCCAAGTCGCAACAGCTCAAGGTTAAACGGCGCTAGCAGTGTGTTCTTTATGACAGGGGTTGGGGTGTGTGTGTGTGTGTGTGTGTGTGTGTGTGTGTGTGTGTGTGTGTGCGTGTGTGTGTAGCTGCTGCTACTAATACACAGCAAAAGGAGCTTTACAGATGGATGCTATGGCCGAGACATTCAGAAGACGGAATGTACAGTCTGATCAATCTCATACCCTGCGTTGAATTGACTGTGCTCACCACATGAAGCATTTCACAATCCGTTTGTTTTACCATCAGACTTTCAATGGAAATCAATGGTCATTACTTTTTACCAGCTAATAATTGTTTTCTTTATTTTTCTGCTTGGTTTGGCAACTGTTTATGCAATGTTGTCCTCACAATTGGTGATGTTGTTAATCATCTTATGAGTCAAACATCTGTCAATCATATATAAATATAAAGAAATTAATATGACGTGTAGGGCTGCCACGCAAGAACAATTTAATTACAATGAATCTATTCGTTACGGTCTCTATTAATCATTTGGTATACAAAATGTCACAAAAAGTAAAATTGGCATCACAAATTCTCTAAGCCCAAGTTGACTTCTTCAGAAAGCTTATTTTGTCCAACCATAACTCCAAAACCCAAAGACATTCAGTTTACATTTTGGCATTATAGTTGAGTGTAAGGGTGCAACGGATCACAAAACTCAATGTTCGGACGGATCACGGTTTCGAGTCACGAATCGGATCAATTCACGGATCAGCACAAAAAAGGGGGGAATTTAAATCATTTATCAAAAATTTAATAACTTTTAACAATTTTACAAAATTACTTCTTTCACAAGTAAATTGCTGTTAAATGTCAAAAACAGATGAGAAAAGGGTATTTTACAATAACTTTGAATGCCCCACGAGGTTTACCAGTTTTAAGTAAACGCAACCTTTAGTCACGTCTGTGTTGTTTTTCAGACAACAGCAGTGACCTAGTGCTAGTTTGTGTCTTTTAGCTCATAGCTTTAGCGGCAGACTGTTGTACGTCACCGTGTTGGAATCCTATACAGTGAAATACAGTCACACTACACCGTTTAGCTGTCTGCATTTTAACCATGTTTGATCCAGCTACTAGCTAACGGTAGGCTAACGTTACCTGGTGCCAAGTGTAACGTTAACATTAGTGTTAACTAGCATGACATGCAGCGATGCTTCTGTTGCCTCTAACGTCAGGTTTCTATTAGCACCAGATTTTAATATGAGTTGCCTGTATCTTTTCACGGCAATCCTCCATAGAGATTTATCAGCCTACTTTAAGTAACAGCAACAGTAAACATTTATTTCACACTATTATTATGGTTAAACTTTGCAATTGATCCGCGGTTCACATGCATTCCGAACCGTGAGTGCTGATCCTTACGGACCACGGATCAACTATGGTCCGTCGCACCACTAGTTGAGTGTGTTAGCATGCTAACTTTTCTACTGTAATAAGCACTAAACATAATACCTGCTGTAGTCTACCTAATCAGTAATGCTGGTTTGATAGCAATCCAGCCAATAGTAGTCAAGATATTTCATTAAAAAACAAGAATGTCAACATCCTGATGGGGCCACGGGAAAAGTCAGGGGATCACCACAATCGGTAGGATCCATCCTCTGGGGACAACAACTGTCTGTATAAAAGGGTATGCCAATCCATTAGATAGCTGTTGAGATATTTCAGTCTGGACCTGTTGGTCTGATATGATTAGAGGTGCAACAATGAATCGATTAATCAATTAGTTGTCAACTATTAATCGCCAACTATTTTGATAATCGATTAATCATTTGAGTCATTTTTTTAATTAAAAAAAATAAGATTTCTCTGATTCCAGCTTGTTAAATGTGAATATCTTCTAGTTTCCTCTCTCCTTTGTGACAGTAAACTGAATATCTTTGAGTTTTGGACAAAACATTTGAGGACGTCATTTTAGGCTTTGGGAAACACCGATCCACATTTTTCACCATGTTTTGACATTTTTATAGATCAAACAAGTAATTGATTACTCGAGAAAATATTCGACAGATTAATCGACTATGAAAATAATTATTAGTTGCAGCCCTAGATATGATCCCACCAACACAACCTTGGTCATCGGACGCCACCATTAAACCACTAGAACACAGATTCTATAAACTTTATACCACTTAAAAAGGAACATATGTTCCCGCATAGGTCTGTGTGCAGGGGCCTATGGGGTTCAGGGTCAAGTACACAAATCCAAAAAAATAAGTAGTATAGAAAGTCAGGCATTTTGATAGTCCTGGGTTTTATCTGTATGGGTTTCTGAATCATATGTATGCATATGGTCTCACTTATAAATGAGATCTTGACCTCAATGTGATTTCCTGATTAAATAAAGTATATAAATACTATTGATATCTAGTAAATAAAAAATAGAAATCGCTTTCGCCAGTGTGGTTGTTTGCCTGGTTCATTTTATCCATCAGGACCGAAGATGTGGACTGCCAGATCGTCATTGCCATCCCTAAAAATAACCGAAAGGATTAAACACTAATGCCGATTAATATTCTGTCAATCGACTAATCAATTCATCGACTAATCACTGGAGAAAATGACACACTACTCTGCATTAAATATATACCCTGAGAAATGCTCCCTTTTATCTTGATGTGATTTTTAGTGTGAAAGTCTAATTATGTTTTAATGGGTTTTGTAATTGCGGATAAATTGCTTATTTTGAATGAGGATTGATGTTTTCATGCAAATGAGATTGTTTTCTAATTAAAAGCTAATTAAGTATAAATCAGGAAATCGTCTTGTATTGGAAGCTACCAAAAATAACCATTGGGTTTTTCTTATATCTGCACACTTTGCAGGTTGGGCTGTAATAGTAGTTTGCCTGCTGCCTGCAGCTGTGATTCACCATATCCCTTGCATAGATTTTTTTTTATAGTGTGACATATGCTATCTGGGATGTCAGCTGAAATGAGAGGAAGGCTGAAATGCAAAGCCATTTCCTGCTTGTTCCATTGTGGAGCTCAGCCATGTTGCTTGCCTATTGTATGGCTGCCTCCAAGTTATCTGTCAGGCCTGGCAAGCACCCTATTATTTTCTGCCATTTGACTGTCCCCTCTGCCACAGTGCAACACTTCTGTCGTGCCATGTGATCAATCTGATTCTTTTGACATCTAGCGAACAGTATCTAGTGATCTGTAATGGCGGTAATGTTTCCTGTCAGAAAATGGTCCCGGGAAACAGGGTGTGGGAGAGGGAGAGAAAGCTAAAGTGCGAATAAGAGACTGAGTGAGAGGAAGAGGAGATTACAAAGAAAACCAGACAACCTTTATGGAAAATATCACAGTCCAGTCTTTACCCAAAGTCAGAAGCACAGCAGATTTATTGTTGATGCTTCCCCTGCCTTCCCCTTATATCTGCAGTCTCATTCCATTTTTTCGAAGCCTGTGAGTAAGACAGAAAGCCAATCACGGAACCTCGCTGTGTATGTGCACACCAGAGCAAAGCAAAATTATTTGAGAGGCTGTTAGTCCAAAATGGCTTATTCCTATTGATTCTTTGAAAAGTTGGAGGAAGGAGACACAAGAAGCAAACAGAAAGGCATTATAATTCCGCTGCTGCTACTTAAGTGTTGCCTTTCAAGGAGACGCCATGGCCGGCTATTACTCTATACACGGCATCCCTGTCAATCCAAACTGACAAAGCTGTAAAGTGCCTCCTTAGCCTGTTGCTACTTTCAATGTCACAAAGAAAGGTTGGCTGTGAATAAGGCCTCAGTTGTTTCTAGTTTATTGAAATCCAATGTCAAGTTAGACTGTGAGGACAAATGTTTAAAAACTGCAACAAATAATTGTCCCTTCATGTCACTTGGCCAGAATTTTAAAGAGAAAACATTTAGTGCCTGATTATGACTTTTATCCATTTCGACATACATTGATTCTGTATTCCCTAAACTGTTTGCATACTAATATACCAGTATTGTGTGTATTTAAAATTTTGTATTCTGACGACTGGGTGCATATGTTTGCTGTGTGGTTTTACATAATTGGTTTTGTGCCTGTCAAACATTTCTTTCTGGTACCTATGTAGGGATGAAGCTTTCTGTAATTAGTTTGGCTTGCATTGGAAATTCTGCATTCAGTCCATTCAACATGTCACAAAGGCAACAATTGGAGAAGAAATTAATCCACAGAAAGCAAGCAAGCAAATGTGAAAAACCTAACATTCCTAATAATAGCAAACTACCTCAGAAAGCACGCAAACTTCCTTGTGTGCTTGCAAGCCACTTACTATATCTCACTAGCCGATATAATGAGGTTTTCTGTTGCACTATAGTAAAAGTCTGCAAGACTGCATGACAATAAACCACCTGGTAGAAATTTCAATGTATATTATGATGTCTACTGCAAACATCACATCAAGACAGAATTGAGCAAACAACCTTAATCTAAAAAAATGATATGTGAAAGGTATAACGTGTTGTGACAACCCACAGATAATTATCACCCGACTCTGCAGTCATTGCAGGCTATTTTTTAACAAGAAAATGCTCCGAGTAAACTGTGCATTTGTTGGGAGACTATTTTCAGGCGTGGATTAATACACATTTGCTGCTCCAATGAGTATTTCCGGCGTTATGTTGGACAGACTGTATTTTTTTTTATCATTTTTGGATAACAGTAAGCTCTATTGCACATATAAGCTATATCAGGCTTTGCAAAAAGTACCTGTTACTAGTATACATTTTGTCATTAATTTGGGTATTTTTCATAAGAGTTGTTGACAATAAGAAAAATATAGAATATCATCATATCAATTGTCTTAATAGCCAGGGTAGTTTGTCTACTCAGTCAAATATGCTGTTGCCTTCTGTAGTCTTATTGTGAGACTAGACTTAAAACATAAACTATAATGCTTAGCACCCTGGAAATGTGTGTTACACTACGTAGAAGGAATAGCAAAAGTGTGATTTTATAATTGTTTACTACAGTGCAGAAAAACATACAGCCACCTCGCCCATCAAGCTCGTAAGAATTCAATCTGAAGAAAGCCTGCAATCTAAAAAAGGGAAGAGATGAACATTGCAGGAAGAGAGGAGCAGTACTTTGTACTGCATTTAATTTTAAGGCACATAATGAAGCTGCAAGTAATCAGAACAGACCAGGAAATGGCTTTTTTTCTTTTTTTTGAGCAGGTTATATCCTCCAATCAGCCATTTCCCTCCTGTTGTGTGTTTATATCCACTGTCACTCAGATTTGGGCAATGTATTGAAAGTACATATTCATAACAATATAGCAACAGTAACCAAAATTGTGCGATATGACTAAAGAAACTTAAGAATCTTAAATGTTTTAAAGTTTGTTTCATGTCAACAGACCCTCTCCCTCTGTCCCTCTCCTTTTCACAATGACAGACATTAAACATTATATCCAAATTGGATCTGGGAGATGCAAGCAGAGTCTGCTTCTGCTCTGAGAGACATATACACTGAGGCGGCTGATAATTCGTAGAGGCACTGAAAATTGTGCTGTCATGGTGGAAAATGCTGAGAGATTAATATGGGTAAATTTCGCTGCCATCATCTCGCGTTGTAAGTACCAAGCACTGGAGAAGAAAAAAAGAAAAAGGAAAAAAAAAGACGCTGCTCTCCTGCTCAACCTGAGATGTGAGTGTGACATTACGTTGACAATTCAGTGTGTGGGTACTGTTCAGACAGACACAGGCATATCAATGCGAGCCATTACTGTCTATAGTAGATTGGCTTAGCTTTGTACTGAGCTATAATTGCGCAGCTGTCTGGCATTAGTCCTCCCAAACAAATTGGCTTGGGGAAGACTGCTTTCCAAAATCTACCAGTGAGGATACTGTATGGTGCGCACAAAATCTCCGGTTACACTTTACTTGAAGGTATCTACAGAAGAGTGACATGACACTGTCATGAACGTGTCATAAACATTTATGACATAATGCTTCTTTTAGTAAGTGTCAGTCTGTTTTTGTCATGACAAGTTATGGTTATGGTTAGGGTTAGAGTTAGGGTTAGGGTTCATGTGTCATGACTGTGTATTGACAGTGTCATGTGTTCATGACAGTGTCATGTCACTCTTATGTAGATACCTTTAAGTAAGGCCGGCTACACTGCCTGCGTGGCGTGAGCGTGGCGTTTCTGTTGCGTTTCTGTTGTGTGGCGGCCGCATGGATTTTTCTATGTCTTTACACACCAGAAACGTGTCTGACGCGGCGCTGCTGCTGCTGCTAGCCTTGTCTGTACACATGTATGTTTCCCATTGATAAAATACCATGTTAAACATAAATATATACTGATTTGATTACAGCAAAGACAACGTCGGCAGTATTGACGGCAAAATAGGCTACAGAATATTTCTTTCTGTATTGACAGGTGCAATATTAGAAAATCAATTTTTTTTTTTTTAAATTACATTTATATCTGCATTTATATCAAACATCAACATGTCATTTATGAATATGTATTTGTGTCAAAATGACATATAAACATCTTTTCCTATTCTATTTTCCCTGGAAACGCTTCCAACACGCTTGCGTGTTGCGTGAAAAATAGGCGTCGGTTCTATTTTTAGCATGCACACGTTTTCGATGCGGCTTGAGCCGGGCCTGAGACGTGCGTGTCATGCAGGTAGTGTGTAAGCTCTAAACTGTTAATGTGGGAGCTGAAATATAAACGGACACGCCACGCAGCTGACACACTCATGCGACGCAGCCAGTGTGTAACTGGCCTTAAGTGTTACCAAATCTCTTTTTCATAACTTGCAGATATCTAACATTACATATTATTATTATATTATTAAAATATTTTATGCTCTTTTTGTACAAAAAAGTGTCGACTGCATGTCATGTCGGACAAGGTGATGATGAATGAGTGACACTCTTGGAAGCCTATCAATATGCAAGATGTTGGCTTTACATCCTTATATGAGGTGTTACATGTGCTAAGGTCTACTGGGATGTTGGGGGTGACCGTGTTAATCTATTCCCGATCATACCTCTGTCATAGGATCTCCTTGGGATTTCACGCTTCGTGGTATAATACATGCTCATGAAATGTCATGTCAGACATCCCGTACAAAGCCCAGGGTTCCATGATAAAGAGGTAGGGATAGTGTTCCCTGTAAGTGATACTGCAGTGCCCTTCCTGTATGATCTGTTGGGAATGTATGTCTTAGGTAATGCAAGCTAATAAAGTTGTTAAAAACCCTGGAGCTACACAAATAAAAGCACCTGAAGCACGTCATGCATTAATGCATGTGTTGTTTGCATTGTAACACGTTGTGCGACTGTGTAGCTTTTTCAGTCCGAGCAGCAGGGTTCATGGGTGGCTAGTTGATCCATCTGAAAGTCTATCCAACACTTTGGTTCAGAGCAAGACATGTACGTGCCTATGAGCCAATTATCTATGAAATGTGGTATGGATATTCATGGGCTTTAGATGATGAATCACAATAATGTTGGTGACTCCACTGACTCCATGGCCAACATTTTTAATTAAGTTATGATTCCTAAGATTTTCATGACATCCAACCCCATTTTTGATTTTGATTGATGGTCTAAATGTTTTTCTGCAATAGCCGATTCAATGCATTTACATTCAGTAATTATCTCTCTCCTGGTGATTTATCCAAGTGATTTTACAACTAAGAGTTACCGTGCACTAATAGGCTTGTGTCTCATAAAAGCGAAGAGGGAGGCTAAGGGATGGGAAAATGTGAACAAACCAAGTATGAATCAATATATTAAGGATCATTGTGCGTTACTATGGAAAATTAACGTTCATTACTAAAAGAAAACTGTCAGTTTTTGAAAATTTCTGGGGAAGATTCTCTGTTTTTTTTTTTAAACAAAATCATAATCAATAAAGCCAAAGACTGAGGTGGGGGCGGGGCAACTGGAATAAGATTATAAAGTGTAATAACCCATGTGATCTTCAAGATTTCAGCGCATTGTAAATACTGTAACATCTGTATATTCACCTCTGTTTTAATTACAATGTTTATTTACTTGCCTATTGATTTGATGGCCAACTGTGTTTTCTGCCAAGATTGACAGTTGTTATAATTGAAAAACCCCAATATAAATATTGTTTAAAAATAGTAATTATCTCTTTATATATTACATATTAGTGTTAGTGGCAGAGTCCGCCTTTATTATTCTGGATTCAGATTGTCTTCACATGCACAAGGGATTCACTAGAAAATGATTAAAATGCCATGGAGTGAAATTTTGTTTCATTGATAACAGCCTCGCAGTTTGCTCTCTTTACATCATGTCAGAGCTGTATTAAGGTTATGGCTAATGTAGATGGCATTCTACTGCCACTGCTTCACATAAAAAGCACCAAATCAACTGAAATCTTAAGCATTACAACTTCAAGGGGGAATTTTCCATGAAATTTGCTGTGGATAATCATAGTCCCCTTAAGATGAGGCATACATCAAATGCATCAGACACACAGAAGACAAGGTGCAATAAATATCATGATGGATGTAATGTGAAGATAACCATGAAACTACCCAGCATTCATAATTCTGATCAGTTTTTAACCGGAGGTCCTGTTTCAACTTTGTACCAAACATATCTAAAACCAATGACAGGCTTTCCATGGAATCATTCAAGCTCCTATAGTGCCAATATTTTAGCTACTACTGGTAAGACTCTGTGAATGGCAAAATCATCAGTATGTTGTTTTTCTACGTCCAATATGTACAGTTTGTTGGGTATAGTAAAAATGTCTCCAATGTATTCATGGTACTTTGGTCTTTTAGTCCTTATGCCTTTTTTCCTAAGCAGTATTATCTTAACTCAAGTTAAAAAAAATAAATAAAGATTTTATTCTGTGGTTGAATTTGTCTACAGAAAACTGTTAACTGAAAAAAGGTCTTTCAAAAAGGTTTCTATGACAACTTCAAGTCAGCAGTCTTTTAACAGATCAAAACATGATTAATCTCTCCCATAAAGTCTGTGGAATGGAGCCTCCTTTTTTATGAATGGACCTTCAAACTCCTCGGGGGATGATTAATCAATGTCTGCTGAAGACATGAAAAAACCTTCATTTTTTTTAAGGAAAATATGTGACTTTTGTCAGCTGTGATTCTGATGAGTTTCCCTGTAGAATTGCAATTTACAAATGAGGCTTTTAATATTTTCTTTTGCCTTTGTATTCACCATCATTACTTGACAAATATTGTCAAATACAACCATGAATTACAATATCATTTTCACTTAGTAATCCAGTGTATGACATCACAACTTTGAAGCTGCCTGAATAAAGTGTGCTGTTTGATTAATTAACAACAAATAATCTATAATCTATATATAATCTAAATAAAGATTAGACAGTGTGATTATATTCACTTGCAAGATTCAGAAAACCAATCTGATTTGCAAAGACTGGCTCTTCATGGTTTTGCAGTACTGTATATTGACATCATTTTAACAAAGCATGCATTTTTGCAATTATTTCCAGTTGATCTAGTATGTGACTGCTTTATAATAAATAGTAATAAATAATAATAAAAAACATGTATACTATTTCATCAGAAAATATAAATAGCTATACTCCATTTCTGAGTTCTCAGTCAAGCTCCTACCCACTGAACTGGGCAGTTTCAGACCGGTTAGTGGAGCGACATAAAATGTAAATTTGGAATTTTACTTTCAAAGTAGCTTTGAGCATTAAGGAATAGCAAACTGCTCCTATGAAAGTTTTATTCCGACCTGCTGACGGTAATCCCTTTCTCATCACTCCTTTGAACGCTTTTGTTGCAGTTAAAAGAGGAAAAATCGATAATGAACTGAATCCGGCCACATTAGAGCCCCCACCTGGGATATGAATGTTCTCTTCCCCCCATAAATCCATAACATCACGGGTGAAACGCAGTGACAGAGCTAATGAGAGAATATGCTCTCAGTGCACAGAGCTTTTTTTTTTTTTAACTGAAAACAATACAGCACTCTCAACTGTTTTGGAATCCATTGGTATACATCCACTGAGCCCATTATTATTCCTCCATCAATGTCATTCAGAGGTGTCATCTCAGTGTGGAACTGTCTCAGGATGATGACTGAAATCTAACGGTTTCTTTAATGTCACCTCATCTCGACTCAACTCATATGCCACCATGTAAATTAACTTTATAACAGAAAGCGAATATTCTCATTTGCAGTTAATCTGTGTTCCTTTTTGCCTTTCCCTATTGTTGAATTTGGTCACGTGTGCCCTATTCTCTCACCTGTTTCCTACAGGGTTACAGTATATTCCACCCCAGTTAATTGAGTAATTAAATATTTTTATATCCCTGCTTGCGCGGGTGGGGACAGCCATATAAATACTGTAATAACAGGGCAGACTTTCTGCTTTGAAGGTCAAGCATGCCGCATAGACTTTTGTCTGCCCCTTAAATATTTTATTAGTTCAAAATGAAAAATAGTACATCCAATTCAAACATACCTGCAAGTCATTCAGAGGGGCTTTCAGATGTGGTGTTTACAATATAAGCAGGGTTTATTTTTTTTTCTCTTTTTTTACCATTGTGGTTATTTGTTCTCCTCTATAACCCTCACATTAGAGTGGAGTCATCAGTACTGTCTGAAATGAATGAATCACATTAAGATTACTCTGGTACATGTTTACAGGTTGTATACTGAATCAGCTTGCTTTGATTAGTAAGAACAGGGCATAAGGTAAGAATTCTGCATGCATTATATGTATGCAACTAATGATTATATTATACAATGTTATGGATTAGGAAATTAATGTTTGGTTGCTTCTTTTGCCTACCAATAAAACAACAAAACCTTCTGGCACTTTTGCATTAGATACGATGGCCTAAAATCAAACATGCATAACAGTCTATAGCCACAGTGGTAGCTCTGAGGCTCTAATGTGTACTGTAAAGACAACCAAACTGTGAATAAACAAAGGTATTGGACAAATTAAAATTTGGACCCGAAAAGTCAGGGATCACCAAAGTGCATGATAATCCATCCAACAGCTGTAGATAAATGTCACTCCAAACCACAAATGTAAGAATGAATAACATGAATGGCTGTGAAAAGGACATGGGAATCCATCCAGTAGTTGTTGAGATATTTCAGCCTGGACCAAAATGGTGGACCGACTGTCCAACAGACCCACAGGCCGATATTGTCATGCTCAGAGCCACGCTGCTTTGCAGTGCAACTGTCACAGCAAACATCTAAAGGCAAAAAGTCATTTGAGTCATTATGAAAGACAAACACTCGTGCCCCCTCTCCCTTTCTGCTGCTATAAGAGTCTCCTTGATTCACTAAGTAATAAACAAACGAATTAAGAGACAATTAAATACTTTGTACAAAGTCCAATGTCAGACACCAATCCCTCCCTCGCCCTCACCACGCAGCCGCTCACAAGCATGCTAAGGTTAACCCAGGCTCACATTAACATTGATCCAGCTGCGGCCACTCTCCTCACAGGGTGCCGGGCCCCTGCTGTCCAATCTACACTACCACTCTCACCTCGGTGCCATTCGATCATCCACTAAGTAAAGACCCCAATGTTAAACATTAATTATTCCGCAGGCCGCAACTCATTTGCCTAATCAGCAGTTACGGGACTTGGGGGCACAGCCGCCTGAGTGGCAAATGCCAATATCCACTCTGTCGGCAGGGGGCTAAGGGAGGGGTGACTATGGATCAACAAGCCAATATGGAAGAACTGATCCATCATTTTGTCAGCCATTGTCCAGAGTCCAGAGGGTGAACCATGTGTTTTGCCGATGAGAAGCATCAGCAGCAGCGGCGGTGGTGTTGGGGAGGGTCAACAAACCACGTCTCCATGGTGAATGCGTGACCATGCTAACGCCACTTAGAGCTTTTAATTACATCAGAGGAGAAGGCAGAGGTGACAGAGAAGCATGCTGCCTAGTATTACCACTGAACAAAACACTGTTGTGTGGGTAATGGTGCTCTACCGGTAGTGTGACTTTTAATAATTTGTTTGAAAAGGCTAAATGAATCAAAGGCCACATGTTGCCATCATCATATCATAATACTCTTAAAACCCTGCTATCAAAACAGTCCAGACTCATCTGAATGACTGTCATTAAAGACACTGGACCAAAGGGTCTCTGAACTCATCTTGAAATAGATTGTGTACATGTTGAACCCTGTTGAATCAAAGTGGCAAAGAAAAACACAAAGTGGCCATATTTCAATGGTGCATGAATTATAACCCTCTCTCGTAAAAATGCACTCAATTCCATTCCAGCTTCCCACGCCATACAAGCATAGCCTTTACAGAGAGCTTTTAACCGATTGCATTATTTAAAAAGCCACCCCAACGCACAAAAGCAATTTGGTAGAATAGCAGCCGTAAAATATAGCTTTCAGTATTCAGTCGTGGGCACAAATGGTTTGTCTTTCATCACTGCTTTTTCCTGTGACTGCCTCTGTCCTTTTGTCACACATGGCACCCGCACCCGCTGCCCCCACCACGTTGCAAAGAGCATTCTAAGTGTTACTGCTGCACTCAAATACAATTGATCTCATATCAGGTACACTTGAACCCTTCCAACCCCAACCAATTTACGGAGCATTTGCTTGGGTGCTATTTGAATTCTCTCATTTGATTTTATGCAATGCCTTTATAGTGAGCAGTAGATGCACAAAAACACCACAGATGTCAAAAGTCTCAAATGTCAATGTCTAGAATATGTTGTGTTTTGAAAGACGTATTCATGTTTGGGATCTGTAATTCAAAGACATCTAAAAAGTAGACAATAAACTCAAAAGACAAATTTCACTGGGCTGTAACTCATCTGGTTGAAGTATGGGGAAAAGGAGGGGAACTATGCAACTAATTAAAATGCTGAAATGGTGTACCCTTCAGAGTTTCTATGTCTAAGCCTGGCGTCTTGCTCCAGCAGAAAAAGGCAAATTAAATCAGGTCTGAGCAGTGACACGCCGTGAGAGACAAGTTCAATATGTATGATTTATCTACTTAGACAAATGAAATCACTGTCAGCTTATTCTTGCGAAAAAGGTTTCAATGTCTCCTCCTTGGGAGCAAATGCAATTTGTATCAAATTTGATTTTGTCAAAACTTTTTTTCTCCTTCCTCCAATAGCCCATGGGAATGTCTTAAAGTGTGTACTTGTAGCGGTTTTTCATACAGGACGACAGAAAGTGGGCATTCACTGGCATTATCATTGTACAGTAAAAGAGCAATATATTGTTCTGTATTGTTATCCTTATCTAGTCTGGAGAAGACAAATGGGAAGACAAGTAAACAAGACAAGTTATATTATGAAAATTGAATTGTAAAATCATTACAAACGTTCACATTGAAGTGTGCCTAATTAATTTAATTCTTTCCAATAAAAAGTAATATTTACCTTCCTCATCAAAAGCTACGCAGTAGGTTTCATTTGTGCTGTGCACAAGAGATAATAAGATCTCTTTTGACGTTTCAGGGAATACTGATAAAGTAAAGATCTCATTATTTTTTTGAGACAGTCGACCCAAGAAAAACAGTAGACAAAGAGAAAAAGCTCTAAGCGATCAAAAGAATTATGGCCCTCATCTATCGGGAGAAAAGGAGGAAGTAGTTTTATGTTGTTAAAGAGCTGAAGAGGTAAGGAGAGTTGTTAGAGAGAGGAGGTCAGGGTGGATCGACAAGTCAACTAAAAGCTGGACTTTTGAAACAAGACAACACTGGTTTCCTTTACCCGTGACGGTGATTGTACCGGTAATTTCTAACGCCATTGGAAGGCACTGACGAATGATGTTGCCTTGCAGACAAGGGTGTCTGATCAGAAAACAATTATACGTCTCAATAGTGAGGGCAATTACAAATTACCTATTTTAATGTTTAATTTGAGGTGTTTGAATGTTTAAAATGATGGGACTCTGGATTTCATCTTGAATAAGAAACTGAGCAAGTTTTAAAAAAAGAAATGCAGTTTAAACCTCACCTACTAAACTAAAGTAGATGAAATATATAAAGTACTGTAGTCTTAAAATATAGACATTTCAAGATCTACAATTCTATTACAGCTGAGCAAACTCCATCTGCTGATAAAAAATAATGTGACATGATTGAGAGCACCACAACAGCTATGAAATGGACCTTAAGGTGAGATTGTTCTGAGAGTCTTCTACGGTTGCTGATGTAGCATTCAAATATTTACCCATTACTGCAGAAAATCATCCTGTTTCCTCTTTACGGGTAATGGAGCTTTATCAATCTGATACCACAAATGAGCGCTTGGTAAAGTTTGCATTATCTTTTCTCGCCACAGGCAACAGAAGTAAGTGTTTAGAAAGCGCTGACAGTGGATTTGTTTTAAGCAGCCGACCCTTTCCAGTTTTTAAATGATGCAACTGTCAAATACATTGGTTCCAACAAGCCTCTTTCAAGCAGGAAATGTATAAGCTTCTTAGAAGTGGTCGACAATGTGAAGGGTGATACAGCTCCAACTGAAGCCAGTGGCTCTTTGAAATGTTTAACCTAAGGACGCTTTGTTGATATCTGTGATGCCGTCACCTATGGAAACAGAGCGCTTCAAATTATTTATTGACTTTTTCTTCACGTTTCTATTATAGAACCATTTATCCAGCCGCATTGAAGACACCTAAAAAGAAGAGCTAACAGATGTAATGGCCAAATTTAAGTGCATTTCCCATTCATCCTCAGCTCCCCCAGCCTATTTAGGTCCCCCGGTGTCATCATTTCCTGAATAGCTTCCTCCGCGGCCAACACCAGTCTAAATGATAACAATGACAAATGTGCTTACTTTCATTCCGCAATCACCATCACCTCCAAATCCATAGTCATTTTCTCCAAAACGGATATCCACATTAGCTACGTGAGTGATTTATGTACTTGTCCGCACAGCTTTAAATACAGAAACCACAAAGGGGCAGTTAGATAATCCCCATGATATCTCTTAGTGGAACTCTTAAGTTATGTTAGTTTTCATAGCATGATACAATGGATATTGGGAATTAGGTAAAGTAGTAAAGAACTCCTTTTCAATTCCTTTTCAAAATATAATAAGTGGTTTTATGTAATACACAACCAATGTCTTGGTTGGTCAAGTCGAATGCATTTAAAGATTATGTATTTATGAATATGTATTTATATGTATTTTAGTTTGACTGTATGCCATAGCCTTCTATAAAATATCTTGGCTAAGGGATGATAAATCAGCAATAACCTTGGTAGTTTTTACTTACTGGATATAAACATAAACAATCTAAGAGATGTTTTAAAGATAAAAAAGAGGGAAGACCGTTTTATTGGAGCTATCGGCTAAAACTGTAGTGCTGTAACAACAGAACTTTTATTCTTGTCTAAACGTATTTACTTCCTGGATGTCAGACTTTTACCAAGGCAGAAGTAAAACGTTCTGCAGCAACAGATTTTTTTAAGACTATTTTTTTGGGGCATTTTAGGCCTTTATTTTGACAGGACAGCTGAAGACATGAAAGGGGAGAGATAGGTGGAACGGCATGCAGCAAAGGGCCGCAGGTCGGAGTCGAACATGCGGCCTCTGTGTCGAGGAGTATACCGCTATATATGGATGCGCGCTCTACCAACTGAGCTACCCGGGCGCCCCGCAGCAACCGTTTTGATGTAAACAAAGGCAAATTCTTAAGATTAGAAGAAGACCTTGTTGTGCATCAAACTGACTTTTCACATGAAAAAGAACAAGTCAGGAAGTAATTACTGATGAAGCACAACAGAAATATTGAGAATAAAAAGTGTGAACAGAGAGATGCAGAGAACAGATACTACCGGCTGGAAGAAGTCAGAACTAGCACAATACCAGAGAAATGTCATCTATACAAATGCAACATACAACAACAGAGTAACATCTGAGGCTCAGCAGTGAGGCTGAAAACCCAGGGACGGCCCTGTGGAAGACGGTGCCAGGAAAATTCAGCATCTACATCCACCACCTGTTCATACAGGAAGTCACAGACGTCCTCGCATCCCAGCTTAGTCGCAAAAGGTAAATTCCAAAGCAGTTGAGAGGAGCAACCAGTTTAGTTGAAAAGCGAAGATACTCTCTCAAGTATAAATTCATCTCATGACTAAGACAGGGATTTATAAAGAACATTTATAAATAGCTATAGTAGCTGAAGAGGGAAGTGATCATGTGTGAATGTGTGATCAGTAGAGCTAGACTGATAAATGAGCCATATGTATATATTGGCCTAAAGTAGCTTATTGTGATATATCAATGTATATCATATGCCATAAGTAACAATACATAGGAAGTGCCAAAGCTACGATAAAATGTTAGTTATAAAGCCGTGCTTACCTCCGTGTTTTGATTCTCCGTTTACCGCGAAGGCATGCAACAAAAACACATTTTTCTACATAAATTCAAGGCAACACTCAGTGAGTAATTGATATACAAATGGTCATTAACATTTGTAGATGGACGACCCATCATTTACTTCCATACTAAAGCAACACTATTAGAAAGTGTCACCTTACTGTTATATGTAAGTTTGTAATCCACCTCTGTTTTTCAAGATTCCTACTTTGCAGTTTCTTTTTGGTGTTGCTTTAAATGCGATAATTTGCATTAATGGTTTGCAAAATCAATTAAATGCTTTAATTGTGCATTGTATAAAACGCTGTTTTAATGATCCAGGACATACAGATCTGTGGAAAAATGAATATTGCTTTTTATTTGTTTAATGATGCCTCTTTTAATGTACATTCAAAGAGCCCCAACGCTTGCCATATCCTGATACAGCAAGAATTGATGACAGCGCCTCCAAACAAATGCTACAAACAAATAAATGCTATTGAGGGGGAGAGAGGGGGGGCAAGGTGGAGGGGGGGGAGGGGGGTGTGGCCTTGACCAACTGCCATGCTTCGCTCATTTGCAATCCATGATGTCTCTCTCTTTCTCATGGGCGGGCAAAACAGAGAAAGGGGAGGTAACCTTTGCCCTTATGACATCATATAGGGAAGATTCCAGATTGGCCCATCTGAGCTTTCATTTTCTCAAAGGCAGAGCAGGATACCCAGGGCTCGGTTTACACCTATCGCCATGTCTAGCCACTGGGGGACCAGAGGCAGGCTAGGGGAACTCACATTAATGTTAAAAAACCTCATAAAGTGAAATTTTCATTCCATGGGACCTTTAAAGGAAGGGTTCATTTTGTTAAATGAGAATCTTGATTTGCCTCAAGTCCTGCAACTATTTGTCTTTTCACAATGTTGCCCACCCATACTTGAGAAAGCAATGATTGTAATTGCACTTTGAGCTGCACTCTGTGTATGAAAGGCGCTATACAAATAAAGCTATGATGATGATGATGCCATGTCAGAGTGATAACAGATTGGGGATTTATTCTGTATGTCCAGTTTGTTGCTTTCTATTCTATTATGAGAAGACCCAGGGTAAGAGGTATGGAGTAGAGGGATATAGACTGCCAATCTAGCTGTCGGAGGCAGCAAGGTCCAGATCTCATCTGTAAGTACCAGCTGTCTGAAGGGGGGACTCGGCACTACAGATAAGGAATAGTGTGGCCTTAATCCCCCAAATGAAGCTTCCTGTGGCCTCAGGATGTTCAGAAGAAACGGTGCTCCAGCCAGTCTGCCCATATCCAATACTCCCTCCCTACAGTATCACTCTGCTGTAGTTTAATTTTTATATGAGGCATTCTGCCAGTAAATGACAAGTTATGTAAACAAAATGCTTGGAGAAAGCTACAGGCCTACAAGAGTACAATTGCTTACTGGTGACTATTCAAAACAGACCAGTAATGATTTCAAATAAAAAATAAAAAGAATTCAAAGCTGGGCTGGGCATCAGTGTTGAGGGGATCCTTTAAAAAAAAAAATCCCCTTAAGAAGTCACTTCTTTTCCTTGCCAACAGCTAATTAATTTCCATGGAATACATTTATATCACAGGTAATACACTTTTTTATTTTCAGCGATATTATATTGTTGTCACATTACACTATTTCAGCTATGAAGTTTGGTCTAGAAATAACACCAATTATATACAGCATGTGTCCCTTGTCTACATTTAGAAGTTTCACTAATTGCATAAGATCACAGCTGTTTCTTGTTAGTCATACCCTCACAGAAAAAAGGTACATCAGAATTGTACTAAATACAAAGCTTATCACTGGGCAGAATCCTATACAGCAACATTATGGTTTCCTGTCTTGCTAAGTAGGTTATAACTGGCCATGGCTAAAATAAGCCAATATTGAATATTGGTAGGAAATGGGATGTGAACAGCGGTCACCTATGTCTAACCCCTATATTCCACTGGGCGCATCTGCGCTGTGTTCCAGATACGGAGCGACCCACGCGAGCAATCGTAGCCATTCAAGTCAATGCTCGATATTCCACCAGCTCTGTGCTCTGCACAGCTAAAGATGCGCGCCAGGTCTATTTTCACGCGAGCCTGTTAGGACAGCTGGGCACAAAGTGAAACAGCAAGAGCATCCAGTCAGTTTACCAAAAGACACCCCCCAATAAGGTATACGTCTCCTCTACGACACCTTGAACGACGACAGATTCATCTTCGAGGTGGAAAAACATTATAGACATCACAAATCCATTTTTATAAGGACAACGCCAGAAAAGAGAAGCCATGGAGTTTAACTGTAGGAGTGCCTGGAGTGGAAGGTAGATACTAGTTAATTAAAACATGATTGTTTTGTAAAGTACAATATAATCTGCAAGTCCAGCAGCAAGACACTCCGCTTCTGAGATGCTCTCGGTGTGGTATGGCGCGTACCTAACCTAAGAGGTTTTGCGGTGCTATGACAATACCACGCCACTTACGCCTTTACTTCTAACACTAATTTCATGGCCACAGAGGTCCTTGTCAAGGAAACGTAAATAATGCTGGTTCTTTTTGGTGTGTCTGAAGTGTGTCTGAAGTGTCTGAACAATAACCAAAGCTTTTTCTTGTTAGAACAGTTTCTAACTATCGGGGGCCTATTATGCATCTGTTATTGTACATCCCTGGGGAATAAAAAAAACCTTTCAATACAAAAATGTACTCCTGCACTATGAATTCTGAGTGTGTAGGTTTAAAGAGTTTAAAAATCTCAGTGTGACACTGAAAAAGCCTTCAAATTTTAAAAGACTCCTCTTGGGTTGCAGCTTAATGTGTGCAATGGTTTATTTGTAGATAATTAAAGTTACTTGACAACAAATAAGAACAATTACATCTGTATTGGGCATGTAATGGATAATCTGCCTACTGTGGCATTCTAAAAACTTGACTCAATACTCAGTCCATAATATTACGATTATGTTAGATTAATAATTGCAGTGAGCTTCCGGTACATGGCTGACAAGGCTGAATGCATTGCCAGGTGCTAAGGTAATACTTCATTATCTATTCATTACTCATCATTAAGCATTATAGTATCTCACTTAATACACTGTTTATGAGCAAATATTGCACCAGCCCAACATTTCTCTTGTGTTTTGCTCTTTGGATTCAGAAAACTGAAGCACTTGGGGACTTGCAAACAAGTATGACATGTTCACCCTGAGGGACTGCTTACATTAAATATTAGCACTGACAGGTGTAGATCTCTCATGCCAACAAATCATCCAGGGCTGCAGCCAAGACGTCTGCCTAAGTCATGTGCAAGTCACCTAGACCAGGTCCAATTGATACCAAATCAAGACCACGTCCAGAGGGCATCAAGATCAGTCAAAACTGAGACCAGAGAGACCACAGAAATGTGATTATTAGTCAAGCTTAAACAGGCAAAAAACAGGGCTTTGGGTTATTGCTCAGTACCAACAAATGTCAAATTGCTTCATCATATACTCCTAAATAGTGACAAAGTAGCATTACTATATTCACTAAATGTTTCGATTGGATCTCTGCTCGAATTAGCTAGCTTCTTTGTTCCATTGTTAAAGTGTCACTTTTATATTACTGCCCATCTTTAACCTACATAAAGCTGTGCCAGAGGCATGTCAATATTGTTGCCAATTCCTTGGTTGCCAACAGAGGTTGATGAACATTATAAATTACTCAATGCACTCTGTAAATTGTTTATATTGCTGGGAAGAAAATAAACAGAGGTGGAGCAGAACATAGATATGTGAAGCTCTTGCAGGAAAAGGTTGAGACCCATAGTAGCTGATGCAAAAGTCAAAACAGGCAAGACAAGTGATTACAACATGTATAACGTTTCACTCCAAAATGCCCAATCGCCATTTTTGCTACATTAAAATCAGTAGGCAATACATGATCTATCCTCAAAAAATAAAACAATACAAGCAAATGCCTTACAACTTGGGAGTTAAGTACAGTGCTGCGACGTGCTTCACTTTAACATAAGAAATCAATATAGGAGTGTCAGTGTCATTGTTTTTGGACGGTGGATGTTTCATTTTGGAGCCGATAAATTAAAAGTATGGAATGTAAACATGGAAGATGGACAGGGCAGATCTCGACACCAGGCATCAACTCTTTTACAAGTTTGCTGGCAGAATACCACAGCTGCCTCAAGGCAAACTACTGTACAAACGTGTAATCTTCACAGCCCACTGGCCAAAGGGTCTACTGTTTGAGTATGTGGAAGACATTCAAGAAAGCTTTTTTTTCCAAATAATTTGTTATTACAGTAGATTATGTAATAGTGTTTTAAAAAGTATGTTTTAAAACCAATTTGGGGGAATGTTTGGTTCATTTTAGTGAGTATTAGTCTGCACTCATTCCATTACAACAACAGGTATGTCCTATATTTCAACAGCAGAAAAACCCATTTCTGGCTCTTTCTTATAAAGAAGGCAACTGAAATTAAAGCACACACACACACACACACACACACACACACACAGACAGACAGAGAAAGAAACCGCAAGATTAAGAGTGTTTGAAAAGTATTTTAAAGACACCGCTGATGTATGTAAATCAATGCCTCTTCACTCCTTTGTGTGCCAGACAGGCTGTGGCTGTCTCTGGAAAGAAAGAGGCGGCATCGTTACAAACTCCTACACTGCCCCCTGTTGGTGATACACAGACATGCACAATGAGGCATAGATAAATCTGAATTGCTTAAGCGCTTATAGAAAATGGCTGGCTGGATGAGGATTATGCCATGTAAAAAAAAAAAAAAATTAAAAATAGAAAGATATTCAGACTATTGTAAATGTTGTACCTCTGCAAGGCAGATACTGTTATTCAGGGCTTTAACATGTCTGTGCACATAGTGTCTCACCTTTAACTCAAACATTGCATGACAGGCTACTCGGCTCTCACTTAAAAGCAACAATATGTGTGTGCTTGCCCTTTAGAGAGTATTACAAACATGTACAGGCTTGTTGAAAATATAGGATTCAAAGACATTGTGTAATACCGGAAAATCTGAAACTCCAGGCAAAAACCCAAACCGTATCTTAAGAGGTTGGGGAATTTTCATTTTATGTGGTCTATTGTTGCTTACTGCCTTAGCAGAGTGGATAAATCAAACCAATGACCTGGGAGAGGATGGTAGGAGTGAAAGCCCACACAATGGAAAATGAACTGCTGGTTTTCAAACCAAAATCCCACATGATGGGAAAGCAGCGAAGTGGCACTACACTGTGACAGCGCCTTGTTAGTGACTTTAGTTTAAGAACTACTACTGCATTTGGCTCCTTCTGAGAGGGAAGAGAGCTGGGAATGTGAATAAAAAGAAAAATTGTAGAGGGAAGTTATAGTCGAGGGGAGAAAAGGAGAGAAAGAAGAGGAGAGATATGGCCATGGATCACCGGTCCTCTCTAGTTCAAGGAAAGTTCATTGGAACTCTTGCTCGGATTCATGTCATCTGTTTAGCTGTTCATTGGTCCCTGGGGTACATCTCTCTGCCTTTACAGTCTGTTCAACTTGACAAGAGGGCAGGAGGCTTATCAAATCTCCAGCAGCCAGGAACAGGTTCTCAGCCAAGTTACAGATATCAAAGGAAATTCACAATATTAATTATGGATCTCTCCTAGTATGGACAAAGCGATTTTAGTTTCTCACTGGCAAATGTAGGCATATGGTGGTTTGGAGCTTCTGAAGGAAAAACAACCAGTATTTTTGGCAGACAGTAATAGTAGTCTAATCTGTCAGTGAGTAAGTGGGCATGCAGAATGCTTTGAACAATTGCTCCTTCTGTCTTTGTCCAGATGATTGAAAAGCAATAAGAATAAAAAAGGAGAGTCATATGTAAATGCTAAAACAAATGCCAAAGCGGCTGTTGTCAAATGGAGACAGTTTAATACACATAAACGGGGAACAGAGGACAGCTCATAGACTCAACTCTCTTGTGAAAGCTGTATGCACGCTTAATACGTTTCATGGTCATTGAAAAATCATTACAAACTGAGCCAATACACAAGCATATGCATTTCACTGCTGTTACACATGGACAAAATAAACTCTATGTGGAAAAGGCTTCAAATTAGGTCAATAACAATTCTGAAGGCTGCTAACCAGGTGAATATGGCTCTTTAGCTTTATAAGAGCACTAAACAAACAAAATACGGGTGTTTTTCAATAAACATGAGGCACAAGAGTTTCAAAAGATAGATCTGAAGTATATTACCCAGAAAAAACAGAGTTATTAAAAGTATAATAATTATTTCTATACTAAAAATGGATCACATAACTACATATAATGTAAAAGGGGTCGCTCATAATGATGAATGCAGAGAGCAGTTTTCCTCAGCTCAACAAAGAGTTTAAGCGTCTTTCAGCTCGTTGTTGTGGTTTTACAACCTGCAACTTTATGGTTTGGTTCACTCTCACCGGTGTCATTTTCAGTTACAGAAGTCAGTCAGTCAATTTTTTGTTGTTGCAAAAACGCCACTGTACACTAACTGGCCAGCATCAAACAACAGAGACAAAGTTAGGAACTAGCTGGTGAACATAGTGGATCAGTTCAGCTAAAGAGCCACATTTTAACTAGAGGTCGACCGATAGTGGATTTTACCGATACCGATAGCTAGGTTGGACCGTATTTGCCGATAACCGATTAATCAACCGATAGTATTTAGAATTGATACTGGATAAAAACAAACATGACACTCCAAGTAAAACAGTGCTGAACTTTATTATAAAAATAAAAAAACTGTATTGAACCATGAAAACATGCTAAATGAAATAAATATATAAATGTAAATAAATATTGAAGTCAATAAAATACATTAATTCAAACTGAAACAAAAAGTAATAAATAACAAATAAAAACAGTTAAACTCAACATGTAACTGTTTAACTGTACAGCCATGCTACACAAGCATGTGTGTTGTCTAAAACAGTTCTCCTACATATTTGGAGTCATCCAGTGCAAAAATAAACATAATGAGCATTATAATTCATATAAAGGACAAACTATTTACATTTCTTCAAAAAAGGCCCAAATGTATGCCAAATCTCAAAACAGTGACGCCATTCTTCTCTGTAGAACGGTTTAGAACAGTAACAGACGATCTCTGACCTGGAGGGATCTATCTTTCCCACTATATACCGGTACTCTTTGTTCTCGCTTGGATGCCCATATAAAGCGTAATGTGTGACGGACCATTGGTTGAAAACATAAACAAAGGCATCATGGGAGATTCCCTTGTCGGTAGCACCTACTGTCTATGGGTAGCACGGAGTTAGCGGCAGAAATGACCGAAAACGTGATGAATTATGGACATCAAGTGGATAAATCTTGGATGTAACAGTTTGGATTTAATGCTCAACAACCCCGAAAAAAGGCACAAGTTCCAGGCTGGATAGAAAATCACCTGTAAAGGCTAGAAAGACACCACCGTGACGGCTAACTCGTTAGCTTTTAGCTGCAGCAATCAGTAAGTCTCTACGTTTAACTGTTTTTAAATTATCTAAATATGAATCAGAGGTGCCGTTTGGGATCGTGGACGATCCTTTACGAATCGGTATGGATTTTTGCCGATAACGATAGTTCCACCAATCAACTATCGGTGCTGATTAATCGGCAAAACCGATGAATCGGTCGACCTCTGATTCTAACCTCAGATGTTGGTGGAGAGCAAAAACGGAGCTAAAAGAGTGAATTTTCAACGAACATTCATCAGGTGGACTCAAACATGACTCCAAAATGAAGCCTCCACGTCTGTATGCTAACAAGTTTGCCATATCAAGTTAAAACGCGATAAAAAGGTCAGGGTTGTGTCAATAGCTTGTTTGTGCTGTCCCAAAGTGGCCAAAATATGAGTTACTGTAGGTTTAAAGGAGCATTAATAATAAATAGTATTATTTACTTGCAATAAAATAACCCCTAGCTATATTAAATACATCCCTCTTGATAATTAGCTAGCCAGTCAGAGACATATCATTATCCTTCTCAGGTTTATACTATATACTGTACGTGCTTTAATGTTCAAGAAACACAATGTTTTTCTCATACTGTCTGTCTGAAATGCTTTGTTTTAGCGCCTGTCTCTTTAAGCCCCCCTCCTCAAAAGCCCAGTCTGCTTTTTTTGGCTTACGAGAAAAATATGGCGCACCTTTGCAAAGGTAATTCTCAAGCCGTGGGTGGAGATACTGAGACAGGGGCCAGTAGGCTATATTCTAACAAGCCGGCATGTGACATAAGAAGGGGAGCCAAATCTAAACTCACAAAAAAACTGGTTGTCTTATTTCACAGTTTGTGTGGGTTGGTAGGCACTCCAGTACCCTTAAATATATGTACACAAGCACTAAAAATATGAGTTTTGTCATGATATGTCCCCTTTTTTTAAATTCATTGATTTACCTTATGCAATGTCCTTCAAATTGCCTGTTTGAAAGGTGCTATACAAATTAATTTGCCTTCTTTGCCACACTGCTGACAAACTCCACCTATTCCTCGCACCTCTCACCTTCTCAGTTCTGATCATCTTCCTCTTTATAAAAGCCTCTGCATGCAACTCCTGCCTTAAAGGACAATTCCAGCGCAACACCTGTACCAAGTCGACCGTTCTCTGGGATATGTTTTCATGCTAATCGAATGTGTCTCTAGCTTGAAACAAGATAGCGCCAACCGCTGATTAGCTTATAAAGCTAGTAGTCGGGGCACACTCAAACTTAAGATGATGTGACTTTAAAGGATCAACTTAAGAACGTAAATGCAAAAAAAAGGTATTGACAGTCACACATTCCATTTAATAGTATACTGCCTTCTCTGTTACCTCAGCTTCATCTGTGATGCCTCAGTACTTTACAAGGCTTGCCCTACTTTGTCTTCTGAGGGGCATAAGTTTCACCTTGGGAGAGGAAGAGACGGAAGGGTGGAGAATGGCTTAGCTTTGAGTGTGGATTGTTTTCTCATCTTAATAGCATATAGGCTCCCTTCCAGCAGTCGGAAATCAATGAATGCATATTTAATGTTGCAGCAGTGTGATATTATAATCATGATGTACCTATGTGTAAGATAAAAAAGAGGGTTTGTTGTCTGCTATCCCTTTAGTTTGTAAACACCTCAGAAATCTCTCCACCTCCGTGATATCGTCTCAATAATATATTATGTGTATTGTGCATCATAATAAAAGTGCAAAGTTCCACCATCTGTGTATATCAACATAAACCTTTTTATATACTAATGCACAGGTTGAGGAACAGTGAAAGAGAACTTGGAAATCAGAGTATCTTAGACTCTGATTGTCATGTTTTCATCTCCAAAATGAAACTAAAATGATCTGTTGTGTCATTAAGACCTGGTGTCTATCATTCACAGCACAAACAAGCACACAGACAGACCCACGTTGTCCAGCTGCAGTGCATACAATTTGCAAGAAAATATAAATTTGAAATGGGAATGCTTATTGACTATTTCACTTAAAAAAATGAGTGATGTAAACCAGTATAAGCAGGCAGGAAATAAGCCCAATCCAATCACACTATACAATAGTTTATATAATAGTTTATGGGATTTTTTGGAGCACTGTGCAGTGTAGATTTCCACCTCCTTCATCACTCAAAGGACTGGAGGTTTTCCTTCCTGAGGGATGCTTCAACTTCCCACTACAGTTTAACGCTACAAGGAAGACTGAAGCTGCTCTGAAGGCAAATGGTGGCCCTTTATCTTGCCAGGTAAATAATATTCAAGCAATATATTGCCTTGTGTTTCCATTACTTTTTTTTCTCCACCTGCTGTGTCTCAATATCTCATTATGCTATTCTCAAGTATACAGCCTGGGGCTGTGTAAAACTACAAAGACAAACAGTGCTGATAGGTTATTGCTGTATTGAAAAATTCATAGTGTGAGGGTTGAAGACAGATTGCATTTCATTTCTATCATGTCTATAGTATGGCGCTGCTAAGTCTCGAGTGTCTCAAGACATTCAATGGCATAATATTCAGCATGCATCCAAAACAGCCCTCAAATATACCTCCTGGTTGAGTAAAATGAAAAATTAAGCTGTTAAAAATTAGTCTCCCCTTTCGTTTTTTATTCTGCTTAAACCATGCTTCAATGTGATTAAAATAACAGCAACTGTAGAAAAGGCTTGGATAATAAACCAAGAGGTTGTGTGCATGTATTATAATGCTTCATTTAGGCACTAATTCAAATTGAAAAACAATATAGGCTCAGAACGGTGACATGATTTGCTCATGCTTGTTTTCAGCGATGGCTTTGCTTAGAGCTGAGAATGTCTTAATTCGAGGAGCTAGGGCACTTTGCATATTTCAAACAAAAACAACATCATATTGTTTACTAAACCTAAATACAAAGCAAGCAGGCTAAAATGCTTTCTTTCCCCAGACAACTTATCAAATGCCTTTCCACTGGAAATTATGTATTCAGAGGAAAGCAAGACAAAATAGAGATTCATTTGTCAATCAGTCACATTTAGAAAGAAATCAGTTTTTTTAAGCCGAGGTTCACTTGTAGTTTATGTTGAAGTAGTTTATCTAACATGCAATTTATATTGCCTTTACTTTTTCAATTTTGGAACTTGTGATAACTGGTGCTAACACCATACTAAATTCCTTTCTCAAAACATTTTGAATTTTCTTACTACTTTAAAGTTACTATATGTAACACTTTTTAATGTTTCTGAGACGGTGTAATTTTTCATATAATGTCCTTAAATGACCTGTAACAGCAAACAAGACTAACAGTGAAAAGAACGCTATTTTTATGTAGCTTTTATTAGTGCCTTTGCCCTAAATGCGCTATATTAACCTTAGTTATTTTTACATTGGTTGCTACAACAAACTCTTAAAGGACAATTCTGCCTCAAAACGAACCTAGGGGTCAATAACAGATGTGTACCCACTCGATCGTTCTCTGGGACATGTTTTCATGCTAATCAAATGTGTTGGTAGCTTGACACAAGCTAGCGCGGACCGCTGATTAGCTTACAACGCTAGTATTCAGGGCACAGGGAAAGTAAAAACAAATCGCTATTTCTACCACTAAAAAGGCTCAAAATATCACCACACTTCAACGGTAGCATAATGAGGGTCCCTAAATGTTAACTGAAGCATTGAGAACTTTGTAAGTGTACAGACAGTTTATAAAAAAGATAGATTATAAAGACGCGTTCTCGTATACAGGCGGCCACCGTCTTGGGAGCTACTGTCTAGTATGTCTACTATATATAGTCTAGCTCAGCTAAAAACACCAGATATGCATGTTCACTACCAAGCTTGATTGTAAACGGTAGGCTACTGACAACGTGATCTTCACCTGTTTAACTCAGGCCCACAGGAAGTGCGCTGGGCTTTGAAGCAAATTAAACATGCTAAAGAAACCAGCTAAAGAGAGCGTCGTTATTTGAGCGTTGCAACTGCCGCAAAATTTCTTGTTTCACTATCAGAATTTAATCCCTATGGTTCGATAGCATTTGGAAAGTCTAGAAGAGCTGCACGATTAAATAATTTAATCCCCATGCAAGTTAGAGGAGCGCTAAACCGGAAGTAGTCGGCGGAGGTCTCTAGTGCGCCTGCTTTATGAGCAGCACAATGTGGAAGCAGCACCGACCATCCGGGTATTTTTTGGCTCCATGATGGCTTAATGCGCCACTTTACAACTCTAATAGGAATTAACGGGGCTCTGCCTTGAACGCTGTATCCAGTTCTTGAAATACATCCATGGTTTAACTGACTTTACCAGATAGAATGCGACTGTCCTGCTTTTATTACAGACATGTGAACTAACCACAGACACTTGCCTCGTTCATGGACCCATGACGGTGCACTGCTGAGAATGAATAGGGGAAACACTGGAAAGGATATTTGGCATTTTAATGTATGAAACTGGCAATTAAATTAATTTGTTATGTTAGAACAAAACAGTCTGATCTTAATGTTTTCTTATAACCCTAACTAGCTCTACACCGCAATACAAGAAATAAATTGGATAAATCACCAACTGGTGAGAATGCTGACCTGCCTGGGACATTAGCATTAGTTTTATCTTCAGTCTTTTAGGACAATAATATGTATGGAGCCATCAAATTCATATTCAAGATCACTTTTACAAAATTCTACAAAAGAGTCAACTGGAAACATTAAGTCAGCCACAGAAAGCATTTTTAACAAACTCATGGAGCTAACGTTGGCTTAACTAGTTAGCTGCAGTGGATAACTAACATTTTGAACTAACAGAGTTAGTTCAAAATGCAAACTGCAGCCGACCTGTCGCACGCAAATGTCATGGGAGCGCCGTAACTATTTAAACTTGCGCGTCTCCTGAACAGAGGTGTCACTAATGAGCAAAGGCTACCGACTTTGCTATTTCTACGGACTAGAAGAAGAAAAAGGTAAACAATGGCAGAACTGGCAGCAGCATTGCCGTCAATGCTTCGATTTGATTTGATGACCTACTTCGTCGGATCAAGCCTTTCATTAACCATAAAATAACTCATCTTAACCCAGTAAGTTTACAAGAGAGACTTGCAGTCACTCAGAGTCCTGGCATCCGGTTGTCCGCAAACTCGTCCATGCTTCCTGTTTCCGCTTTGTCGCGCGCCGCTGAAGAAAATAGTGGTGCGCGCCCTCTGGTCGCTCACTCAAAATCCTGGCGTGCCAGCGAGATCTACGTCATTTTGACGTACGCTCGCGCACGCCAGCGGCGACTGTAAAATGGCCCTTAGTATAGCACATCAAACCAGCAATCTTTCAACCACTAGGCAGGCCTCCCTAGCAAACTTTCCAGCTTGCTTACTATTGTATTTGGGTTGCCTCCACGCCTCTCTTTATTGCACAATTCATGGCAGCCCATAAAGGCCATTACAGAGCAGTTTAAAGTGACAAAGCATGTGATGGGAACAAGAAGCAGGGAGGCCATTATCACTGTCTCGGGCCAAGCTGTGGTGCCAAGTCCAGCTGGTACCCGCAGCCCCCGGGCAGTGCCCCCATGGCGACTGAGCGTCCGCAGAGTAACACATGGGTCTCACAACTGTCCTGGAATACCTCTGAACATCATCAAGATTTAATGAGGTGACATGCATTGTATCAAAAGCTAGTGGGGGGTCTGCGGCTGCCTGCCACCCTCCCCTCATTAAAACCCTTTTAATGGGCTCTGAGGAGGGCAAACCTCTAACTGGCTTAACGCTTGTTCAAGTTGTCAAGGAAAATTATTTTTGTTTAAGGACAAGCTTGCCATTCAGCACTGAAATATTGATTCCAGTAAACTTTAAGGGAGTTGCTGGCTGTAACTAGTATAATGGCAGTGTCTCAGAGACTCAAACAAATAAGAAAGAATACAGACTAGACTTTAAATTTAGCAGGCTAGGTGAAAAGCAACACTGAAGTGGTTCATCACTACTCTACACAGTTATGTCTAACTAAAGAATGTAGTCAAGTTTTAACAAAAAACAAAGGGTTAAAGTGAACATTGACAATCGCTTTGGAGAGTGTGACATTTACAGGCAGGGATTTGCTGTCAAACTGATGCCATTTTCTTACAAATAACAGCATAGCATGGTCAGTAAACAGATCAGATCAATCAAAGTTTATAATAAGGAGCATCCCCCAACAGCAGCTCTTTGTAATTGTGTTCATTATGTGCTTTGCACTTTTCGAGTTCACGCCTCAAAAGCAAGCCTCAAGCCAGTCAAGATGAATACATTCTCCATTCAATGTGACAGCATTAGATCCCTGGATGTAGCGTTTTTCTTTTTTTTTTTCTTTTCAAGAACAACTAATTACATCATTAACCACATTAAAACAACTTAGCATTTCAGAAAAAGGGCAAAGGACTTCTATAGCATAAAATGAAATCTGTTTGCTAGTTTGCATGCGTAATTGTAACGTGATAATAGGAGCTGATAGCTCTGTAAAAATGTAAGACGAGGCCAAATGACGCGTAAATTGTATATTTACTCAGTTAATGAGTGCAGATGCTTAAAAGTAGATAATGGCCAATCTGACTTTAAGGTACTGTGATTAATATAAAATGAGATTTCTTTTTCCAGTCAGGCATGGTCACACTTCTTATCGAAGTTCGTGTGTATCAATGGTGATCTAATACATTGTGTTCAATGTTATATCAATAAATGATATATATGTTGAGTGATGCTAAGGAATGGAAACCTGTAGCCATATTTAGTTACATACTGTACACATGTGAGAAGAGACACTTCAAAGGCCTACATATCAATCTAAATGCAATGGTATAGATAAATTCAGATTACACTACTATCAGTATTAGATATCCTGTGGAGTTTAACACTATGAAGCAATGTTTTTAAGAGTGGGTCCCTGTTTTCTGCACACGGGCAACACGATAAACAGTCCTGATTGACAGTAAGTGGCGGTAACATCAATGTCTGTGACGAATGTGTGCTATGGAGTCTTCCGTTAGTCGGTTAGGACGGTAGGCAAATTGTAATGGGTCCACTGTGCTGGGTTATGGGGAGCTGATGTAATCCTTGAACAGTGTTTAAAGCATTTCATCACTACAGAGGTGAGTACCACTGGGTGGTAATAATTCAGGCAGGCTGGTGTTTTCTGTGGCGCAGGAATGATGGTGGACTTCTTAAAGCATGCATTAATGACAGTCTGAGCCAGTGACAGGTTGAATATCATTGTGCATACCGGCGCTACTTGGTCAGCACATAGTTTGAGGACCCGCCCACTGATACTGACCGGCCCCGCTGCTTTCTTAGTGTTCACATGCTTGAAAGCAATCCTGATATTGCTATGCTCAGAAAGGGAGATAGGTGCATGCAAAGAATTGTAAATTTTCCAACCAAGGCAAGGAAGAACAAGACTACTAAACATGGATGTAAACATTGCACGATTTAAAAAAGTGTTTTATGAGGAGGAAAATCCATTCAAAACATTTGTTAGACCTCGAGGACACAGAATGCCTTTTGAAGAAGAGGAATGTACAGTAAACATAACATTTAATAGCAAAAAATGAAAAGCATTCATGTTACAGATGGATGGATGAGCTAAAATGGAGGCTCTACTATCAGTTGACCTCTGGACAGTTCTTACAGGTAATGCTGAGAATGCAAAGACTTTGATAGGATTTATGCTGCCATTACAATTTCTGTCACTCTAAAATAAAAAAAGTTCAAGAGGACGACCTCCATACTAGAGATTCTGGTGACAATGAAGGACACTTCAACCACTGTTATTAAAAAAAAAAATGTATACGTGAAACGTTTTTCCACTGACTGCCGGACTCCGTAGTGGGGACTGACATTCAAAAAGCCTTGTTAAAAAGTCTGGAAACAAAGTTTAGGGATGGATAATTTTTCTTTTCTTTTTTTTAACAAATGCACATTAATCATTTGTTGTGCTCAATTGAGAGACAAACCTGAAATCCCTGAATGATTTTCGCATAGAGGCACTTTCTGTGATGGGAGGGGAAGCTATAACTCTTCAAAACAGCAGTTATCCACGGCAATCTATAAACATACATCATCCGGTAACAACACATTCATCACAGAATGGCAAGAAAAGAGCTGAGGAAGGGAAGGTTTGCGTAATACCTCTGATTAAATCTCGGGAAAGCGGCACAAAAGTTACATTCTCAAGCAAAATCATTTGTTCTTGGCAAATGAGTGTGGGCAGGTGCTATTATTCTCGCATGAACTCTTTGGCTTTGGGAAAGAAATTAATCTTTTCAGAAACAGGAGAGAGCAAATCACTGTGAAGTTATTCAATCACTACCTAGTGATTCAAGTAAAATTACCCTTTTGCTTTGTATGCAACTACAAAGCTTCGGCGTAGATGGCATTTAGAACAATGATAGTGACTGTCAAAAAGAAGTTGTCCTGGTTCACAGCACCCAGGGACTGGAGAAATAAGAAACTTAAAAGGACTCACTGTAACTGCACAATTTCACTTTAAAGCTTCATTTACCCCTGAGATGAATAACCTATTGCTCCCCTTGCAAGGGTAAAATACCACTGCCTAAGACTTTTCCTTTAAACTCTTTCTTTAATTTCCACCAACAACACCTCAACGTGTTTAACTGACCCTTTCTTGCATAACCGCTACTGAATGCTGCTGCAATATGAATAAATAAGCAAACATACGCTCATCTTGTGCCCCTTTACGCAGCGTACAGTTCTGAACTCAATTTCACACTCCACTGCCTTCTCAGACAATTTAGACAGGCTGATGCCAACAGCAGAAAGTGAAGAGACAATGCATTTATTTATCGACTTTTTGGCAGAAGGAGGGATTTGTCAGACTGTGTGCGTGTGTGTGTGTGTGTGTGTGTGTGTGTGTGTGTGTGAGAGAGAAGTGAGCGTATGTCTGTGTGTATGTGTGCATGTGCCTATGCACCTATATATGACAGAGACACATTGGAGGGAAGCAAGAGAAATGTGATTCAACCCCGAAGAGACACAGAAAGAGCGTGCGAGAGAGGAAGAGCGAGACAACAGGCATATCCAGGGGAATTGTTTTCTTAGTCACTCATCCGGTGTTTGTCCCAGCGCTCCCGCAATGTGTCAGAGGAGGACATGAAATGCTCCGCGTGTACAGAGAGACAAACTCCACCGAAAGCATGCTGACAATAAAAAAATAATTCTGATTGAGATTAAATACAAGTAGACCAGTTGTGTCAACAACTCAACACAAATATTGTACAAAAATGTTCATTATATGTTTCAAGCAGTATAATACACAAAAGTCAGTATATTAGTCCAGCTGTCTACACTGCCCACTGGTACACTCCTCTTACATACACTTATATAGAAATGAATGGATGAATAAATGAATTAATCTTTTGTAACATTATGAAATGTAGCACTTTATTAAAGGGGCCCTCCACCAATTTCACACATAAATTTGGCATTAGGTGTAATGCAAAACAGATACAGGAGCTCCAGTTGTATTATGGGAAATCCATATACATGCAGTGTTTGTTGAGTTTGACCCTTACTATGGACTAAAAATCAGGATATGGTGGTCTATGCTGCATAAACTTTAACCCCCCCCCCAAATCTGTTGCATGTCTTCCATCTTAAAGTACGTGCAATGCTAAATTGCAGGAATACCCCTTTAAACACAAAGAGTAATTCCACATTATGGCACCATAGAATAACATTCATATTTAACAGAAAAGTAAAAAATGCTTTGTGTTCTGTTTAAAAGTTATGAGAATATTACTTGGCTGCATTTTCTGCCTTACCCGGTCAGTCTCTTTTTGTGCAGGGTCTAGAAAAAGCAGCCCAGGCTCCACTTAAAACACATATTCAAGTTTTTATTTCATATCAGTTGCTCACACTTTGCAAAGTGACGTCAAGGACAAAACCTTTAAGCTGGCAAAGGGAAAATAGAGTGCCTTGCCAAAGAAGAATTTCTGCCTGGAAATTATTCAAAGCACAGCCGTGTATAAAATATCCAAGTGCTCCCAGAGTAGAACTGAGAGTTCAGGCTCACTGAGCAGTACCTTATCACAAAGACTTTGGGTGATTGACTCAGACATATCAAATAAACTTTCGACAAAATTCACAAGTAAGCAGGTATGACATTCTAATGGGCTTCTTCATTAAGTCTTTCGGCAGGGGGTAATGTGTTTGAAATTAATATGACATTTGCAACTCCAAAGAGTTTCAGTCTTCAGTTATTTCTCCTTGCCTAATACTCGCTGTGCATGTAATGTATGCACAGTTGTGATCTAATACAACGCTGTGTTTTCTAAGCTGCTGGAATCCGACATCTAACACTGAACAACACGCACACGTGCGCGCATATCAGCGCTGGGAAAAGAGCAACAGAGTGCTGGTGGGGTGTAAACAGGTATCTGATTTGAGCAGAGATTTCTCACTGCAAGCGGAGTCACCAGGTCGAATAGTTTCCCAGGCTGTGGCTGCTACTTTCTAAGACCACTATGTGAGCAATTGTGCATTGATATTTTTAAATTGTATTAGGATTTCCAACTGCAATGAAGGCATACACAATTAAAATATAACACATATAGTATAGTACCGTATTTTAGAACAGGTGAAGCTCCAAAGAGCTGTATATAGGGCACTACAAGTTCTAAAAGAGCACTATTCACAAATCTGATAGTACAAACTCAGAAAACATTAAAATAAAAGAAGTTTGACCAGCACCGCTGTGTCTCTCTGTGCTCCTTATCCTTGAAGAGTTACTTTTACTATCTGTCAAAGTAAAATGTATGAAATTCCAAAAATGAAAGCGATGGATACAGAACACACTTTAGTATTGTAACTAGGGGAACTGGTTTAGAAAAAATGCCAGCAAAAGATTGTGCAGAAGAAGATGAACGTCGTCTCCTTTCCATGCAATATGAAGGGGTTAGTCTTCCCCAGTTGAGTTTTATCCAACACTCTGCGCTATTATCATCATTTCCCACTAAGCAGAAGCTCCTCAGAGAGTGACATTGAGCTGTACTAGCGCCTTTGCCATGTTACCATGGAAACATTCCCATGGCATAGCCCATTAAAGAAACAGACACTTACACATCACTTTGGAAAAGCTTTCGGGGGAAGATTTCAACCCCAGTGCAAAAACACTGCAATTGTCTTTTGTTCAAACTTTAAACCTGCATCCTATATTACCTGTGCAAGGATATGTGGGAGACTTTGTTGAAGGTTTTTTAGGATTTCTGTGCAACGTTTAAGGCTTTCCAGATTTTTTATTAAATGAATTAGTTGGGGGGGGGAAGAGAGCACATGCTGCTGGCCAAAACCTCTAAAGAAATCTAGGCATCCCAAAATGTTGAAAACAACAACACAACTCTTCTTTTAATACGGATAAAGAATGCATCATATAATAAAATGTACTACTGTAATTACCTCTAAACTGCTGATTCATTTCATCAAGCGTGAATTGAAAATAACAAACAACCCCCTAGCAGCCCCTCGCCTCAGCATCGGTGTCCTCCATCACCTAAATGGTCCTTGATGAGGTTAAGTACAACTGTAGCCCCTGCCTGACTGTTTCACATATTCAGCTGTGGGGAGCCATTATTCTGGAGGCCTGCTTGGTTTTGATTAAGTCACGTTTTATTTTGCAGTCTCTGCACCAGTGTAATGAGCCTGGCGTAAGGATGATAAACCTTTGATAAAACATCCAACGTGGCTGTTATGACTTCTCAGCCATCTAAAATAATTTAAAAAAGGCTTTGGTGAATGCTGTGTCTAACTCTCGTTGGCAGGATGTTGTTTGTTTTCCTTGGGGGAACAAAGAAAACAGAGATAAGGTGGGAATCTTTTTGGCCTCTACTGCAAATACCAACCCTTCTCCGCTCAGACATGTACTACATCACAGCTTGCATGTCTTAAGCCACAGTCATCACTCACATCCACAACACTGATTGCTCTATTATGACATATCATTACTTGTGTGACTAATGAGTCACGTAGGAATAGGTTGAGGTGAGGTTATCAATATTGAGGAGCATAATCATAGATGGACCTTTGCCGTGAATACAGGATGACTCATGATGGATCTTTTGGTTTCAGGATGTTGATTTTTGAAGTGAGTCATCACTTTCACATGACCTTTAATTGCGCGAAGTGATAAGTCAATTCATCTTTCAAAAATGGCATAAAAGCTTAGCTGTGAAGTCTTAAGGGGGCTGCATTGCCTGCTACTGATTAGCTTGGGTCGGACCAGATTAAACTGAATGGCGAGGAAATGTTGATTAATGTTGGAGCCACTTCAAACTCCCCTTGATTAATTCCACAGAAAATCGTTATTCGTGTGCCAAACTATTTTAGCCTCTGACAAACAAAGAGTTAATTTCCTAAACTCAACCTCATGTCTCCACCACTCAGGACCAAGCATCGGACCTGAGGTGACAGAGCCACAAGTCAAAACTCACCTTTTAGAGCTGCTTTTAATGTTTGATTAATGTGTCTATTTTAGTGTGGATTTTTATTGCGTGGATTTATTTTTTTAAAAACTCTGTAAAGTGTCTGAGTGTTGTAAAAAGTGCTATATAAATAAAATGCATTATTATTATTATTATTATTATTATTATTATAATAACCACGCACACAGCACAAATTCATATGACAATGACATTTTTGCTTAACAGTGAACCAAATGGTTGCGTTCTCATTTGTAATGAATGCATATGCCAACATTGTTCACCACTGAGTTATTTGCAGAGCATCGACAAATGAACGACAATGTGCAGTCGCACATTGTGAAAACTTACGGCTTCAGGCAGGCTGTGCAGGTCCTGAGGAGTTGGAGCCGGTCCCGAAGCTTTAGGCATTTGGTCATGGAAATGAACAGCCGCCTCTTCTCCTCCCAGCATGCAGGCTCCATTTACCAGCAGGCCCAGTAACACCTGTTCCTGCTGAGGAACGTATGAGGAATGACATTTTCACATCTGTTCCCAAATCCCTCATTGAATCTGTGCTCACTTTAACATTACAGGTATGATGACTGATCACTTTCAAAGGCAAAACTTGAGAGGTTCATTAAGTAAGGTCAATTAAGTCATTATCCACCTACAGCACAAAAACTCTAATCACAAACTATCACGCATTTTACCACGTTAAAAACTGGACGATATGTTAGTAATTATTCAATGTGCAATCTCAATGATATAAGAAAATGTGTATGTTTTATTTATGATGTGACAAACTGAGCTATTCACAAATTAAACATCTAAGTTAGCTAGGTACTTTATATGGAATATAAATCTGAGATGAGGGAAAAATAACTTTATGGAGAATAAACTTTGGGCATTTCTTTTCTTTCTACTCAGCGAAACACTTGGAATGTCACTTTCACCAGTAAAACCAGTTCTTCCCATTGTTTATAAATGAAAATGCCATTCGTTTTAAAAGTATCGTTTTTGTATAACCCCTCACAATCATAGCAAGGAATAAGCAATCACTTTGGGGAAGCAGACACTGGCTGCTTAATTAGCTGTCAAGAAGTGGAACTGAAATAGCACTGTATTCACACGATGTGATAAAAAAGAGGAGAGTATGGATGTTGGGGCTTGAAGTGGTGGTGTGGGGGTAAGCTTTTGTGTTACTCAGTTTATTGGTGGTATGACTCATGCCTATATTGCATAATAGTAACGCATGTCTTTAAATGTGTCATTTCACATGTCTAGACTTATTATCTTCCATAACTTTTGAACTTATAGTAATCTAAAGGTTGTTGAGTTCTAATCAGAAAGGTTATCAGCTATCAGTCAAAAGTGACATATGTGAGTGGTGTCACGGAAACCGAAGCCAAAAGAGACATATAAAGCCTGTGTTCAAAACTGATGGTGTCAGACACAAAATGACAATAAATAAATAAGTTAAGATTAATTTGTACTTGTGTATCTACAGTATGACTTTAACCCAGAGAGTTAAATGCTGCAATGTAGTTAAAACACACAAGGCCATTAAACTAAGGCAAGGAATGTAAAACCCTGATGGAAAGACAGAAACTCATGGAGCAATATACTCTTCTCTTGACAATCCTTTTGACAATTACTTATGTAATACAATTGCTTGCCAGCTGGTGGTGGGAAGCAATTTGACAGTTTAATCACAACTTTGACAAAAGTAATTTACTTGGCTGAGTCCTTTTGTGCTTCTGTGGGAAATAAATCGTCAAAATAAAAATAAATAAATGGCACCCCACCAGAATTTGACAGTTCAATGTCTTCCAACTGATGCAGAAATGGTGTAGTCGGAACCAAGCATCATAAAAGTGTGAGTTACCAGGGCTGTGTGCTGTGATCCATCATCTGTCTGGGGGACGCTTTGGGGGTCCATTGCTGTTCATAGGATAGCTGGGACTATATCCATGCAGCTGTTTAAAGCTTAGCTTCACATAAAGTGTGGTTAGTTTAAAGAAACTGGATATAAAATGGCTTTAGACTTTATTCTTCACATGTCTAGGTCTTTAAAATGTTTATTCAGTGCCACATTAAGTTAGGATCAGTGTGTGTTCCACGACCGTATATTGAGGATATTTCATGATGTACAGTATATTTTAAGGTTCATTGTTCTTTCAGTACAGTATTTTGACAAATCCAGTAATAATATATTTACAAGAGATCAGGACAACCTTGGCTAAGTCCCCAAAGATGTAATAAAGTAGACAAGTTTAAATGTTTGTGTAGTTCTATGTTTAGATTTTTTATTTTTTATTTTTCCTTGCATGGGATACTAGCTAAATTTAAATTACTCTCATGGCATAACAGTATCGGTACAATGTGAAACACTGAACATCTGTGAAATTCAATAAACTGTATAAACTGAAACAGAAAATGAGGCAATTAATATATTATAGGAGAAATATCATGATCATTCTTAGGTTCATATGTATTTTGGGTTTCTACTAGAACACATTTGCATGTTTTAATTTTCAAAAAACATTATTTTTCTCATACTGTCTGTCTGAATATACCTTTATTCACCCTCTGTCTGAAAGGCTCAGTTTTAGTGCCTGTCTCTTTAAGCCCCCCTCTCGAAATAGCCCAGTCTACTCTGACTGGCTTGAAGGAAAAACATAGCGCACCTTTGCAAAGGTAGTTCTCAAGCCATGGGTGGGGATACTCAGATGGAGGGCAGTATATTCTATTGAGCCTGCATGTGACAGAGGAAGGGGAGGCAAACCTGAATGGATTGTTAAATCCCATGTTTTCTGATCTAGGCAGAATATAAAATAAAAAAAGAAATGCCTGGGTTGTCTTATTTTACGTTGTATGGGTTAGTAGGCACCCCAGATCCTCAAATGTATTTCCACAAGCACTAAAAGTGAGTTTTTTTAATGTCTCCTTTAATATCATTCCCAATTACTATACATCCACGGCCACATGGTAAAATATACAGTATATTGGTAATGTTCTCTTTCATCAAAGTTAAATGGCTACATTACTTCAGTCCTTTAAGATTTATTTCTATTGGGTGTGGTGACAGAATGTTTTAAAAGAATGTATTCTGCTTTAAATTAAAGCTCGAGTTATTATACCCAAATGAGCTTCAGTGCGTTTTGTGTTACTGATGTACAAAGAAACAATCTGATGCTCAAATAATTACTTTGGATGCTATCACCCTTAATTCTCAAAGGAGTGCTAAATATTTGCATACTACTAAACTGCAGATTAGTGTTGCAGTCTGCATAATCATTTCAGTGGGAATCAACTGGATTGAAGATTAATCATAGATTGCATGGTTAATCTTACATGGTCACAACATTTAAAAGCCACACAATACCACAGATTTTCACTGAGCCTACTCTATTAGTTGTAAAATATAAATTCACTTGAGGCCATCAACCACAATATTTCGGTGAGAATGCGATGATACCCTTAGAATTGAACTTGTTGATCCTTGTTGATTGTGTTGCAGTTTCTGTAGCGGTGGGAGTTGGCTTTGATGTAATATTGTGATATTTCATTTGATTATGCTGATTTGATTATGTGAGGTCATCCATCCTGCCTAATGTCTCTGATATCCTTCAAAAGCATTTTGCTCTATTGGCTTGCTGGTTTACCCGACAGAATTTCAATGCTTGTTTGATGGTATTAATGCACCATTAAATGCAGACCCCGAAGGTGAGTGTGGGGGGGGGAGCATGCATGGAATCTGAAAGTCAGATGTCAGGAGTAAGTGGAAGGGAGGAATTTTCTCAAAATATAGATACTACACAGGAGTAGAATATCAAATGTTCAAATCTCTTTCAGGGATTTTGGAGTGTGACTAAAAACAAGGGAGCTCTTCCCTTTCAAATAGCACCATCTTACAATCACCCACTTCACATTTTTCAAAAAGGGCTCTGCCCAGCTTAAAGCTTATGCGTCTTTTTTTAACGAAGAATTTATGCACGCAAATTAAGTGAATAGTGAACAGATGTGCAGCACACCTGAGATGAAACTATCACAACTGTCATTCTGTTCCATTCAATGACAGGATTCAAAAGGGAACAGAAGGATCCATTTTCCCAAGACCACAATGCCTACAGGAAGCCACTATTCAAATTACATACCACATGTTGTCAAGAAAATCTATCACGTAGAAGTTATCTAGCTACTATTTCAAGAGTATCCATAAGATGACAATCATGATTATCGCCAATGCAAAAGCACTATTACAGAATTGGATATTTAAACAAAACAAACTACATCTTACATTTAACAACTCTTCTTTAGCTTTAGGAAAATGCTGTCTAAAACTTGAAGAAAATGAAATGTGTCTGATGAGTCATTGCTTGGGGAAATCAATTAATTTAGTCATACAGAGGTGCCAAGTTATTTATTGCCTGTCAGCATGAGCCTTTAGTTCAATTTAATTTCTTGCTGCATAAAGAACAGAGATGCTACAGAGGAAATTTGAAGAGAATTACTTTATTTATGCAAACAGGCTGTGTATTTTAAATGAATGACATCTACATTTTTCAATACCTTTTTTGTCCCTACAGTGTTTCTCTGTGCTACCTTGGTAACATCTAGTTTTACATTGGACTGACAGGGTATTTTTTTCTCAAACATGCTTGTGCTTCTAGTGCTACTTTTACAATTCCCTGTGGCAACTAAGAACAAAACACACGGAAAACACAAAGATTAAGAGAAATGCAACCCAAATCTAAAAATACAGCACTAAATACAACACTAAAATACATACAAGAGTAAAAGCACACAAGAATAATGAAAATATGCTCCAAACAAACCAAAAATACTCTGTAAAGATCAAAATAGCAGAAACGTGCACCAAAACAAACACGTAGTAGGCCCATTTTTGCCATAGCAACAGCAAAGAGAGTGAAGCTTTCCTACATAGGTTCAAGGCCGTAATGTTCACTGCACACACTCTAAAAATCAGAAAGACGTATGGTGCCATGTTGTAATTCAACAGTGGCCAACAGCCTCAGATAACGTAGAGCTGACAAGCTGAGTAGAAACATCCAACAGCCTCAGCGGTCATTCCTCAGCATCCAGATGTACTTTACTTACCCGTACAGTTGCACGTGCGCATCAATGTGGCTAGATACTACAGTTAGCATGTCATTTTAAACGTTAATGCATGTGCATGCTAACATTTAACACATTAGCACATCAAGCATGCTACATTATTAGGCTTCCCTTAACGTGCTTTTGAATGTTGTACATATTTTGGTATTTGTAGAAGGAATGCACCGATACGACTTTCAGTCCTGATATGTACCTGGGCTTTGGGCATCAACCGATATGGAGTACCGATCCACTACCAGTGTTTATTTAATAAGCTGTATGCCTTACTGTGTGGAAGAGACAGGGATCATTATTTTATGTGTAAGAAAACACCAGACTTGACTTAAACATTGCTTTCCTAACATAGATATAAATGTACTAAAATGTTCTTAAAATAATACATCGTGAACCAGCAACTTGGTAAGAAATCTTTAAAGTATAAACCAACCTTTTAAATGCAGCAACACATTGGTCAAAATGTAAACAATTGAATTGAACATTGTCACCGATACCCAATCCAGCTATTTGAGACAGTATCGGCCCAATATCAGATATCAGCATCTGATGGGTGCATGCCTAATTTGTAGCAAGTCCGGATTGGAGCACATTCCAATATTACTCCTCTACATGTTTTGTCCATAGGGGCATTGCAACAAATATATTCAAACTATCCAAATGTAGAAAACTCTCATAGTACAATAAATGCACAACCCCTCCTGTCGTTCAAATTGGACTCGACTTTGCAGTACAGCAGTTGAAATTGATGATGTCTTTCAGGAAGAGAAGGTGATAGCAGACACATCGAGACCCGTGCACCAAACATTTCCATTTCTATATCTAACGAGCACATAGTATCTAGCACTCATACCTTTTAAAAAACAGGATTACACTCACCTAAAGGATTATTAGGAACACCTGTTACATTTCTCATTAATGCAATTATCTAATCAATCAATCACATGGCAGCTGCTTCAATGCATTTAGGGGTGTGGTCCAGGTCTAGACAATCTCCTGAACTCCAAACTGAATGTCAGAATGGGAAAGAAAGGTGATCTCAGCAACTTTGAGCGTGGCATGGTTGTTGGTGCCAGACGGGCTGGTCTGAGTATTTCAGAATCTGCTCAGTTACTGGGATTTTCACACACAACCATTTCTAGGGATTACAAAGAATGGTCTGAAAAAGGAAAAGCATCCAGTATGCAGCAGTCCTGTGGGCGAAAATGCCTTGTTGATGCTAGAGGTCAGAGGAGAATGGGCCGAGTGATTCAAGCTGATAGAAGATCAACTTTGACTCAAATAACTCGTTACAACCGAGGTATGCAGCAAAGAAAAACACGCACAACCTTGAGGCAGATGGGCTACACCAGCAGAAGACCCCACCGGGTACCACTCATCTCCACTAAAAATAGGAAAATGAGGTTACAATTTGCACGAGCTCACCAAAATTGGACAGTTGAAGACTGGAAAAATGTTACTTGGTCTGATGAGTCTCGATTTCTGTTGAGACATTCAGATGGTAGAGTCAGAATTTGGCGTAAACATAATGAGAACATGGATCCGTCATCATGCCTTGTTACCACAATGCAGGCTGCTGGTGGTGGTGGTTTAATGATGTGGGGGATGCTATCCTATCAATATGGGCCAACATTTCTAAAGAATGCTTCCAGCAACTTGCTGAATTAATGCCACAAAGAATTAAGGCAGTTCTGAAGGCGAAAGGGGGTCAAACACGGTATTCGTTTCTTCCCGAGCAGAACCTAAAATCTCCTAAAGTTTTAAGACATTGTTACATAGAAAAAAAAAGGTTCAGTATAAAGTTTAGAGCATAAACCACCCTAAAATACAATCGTGTAACGAGCATCGCTAACCAGAGGCTTAGTCACAGCACTTGAGAAAACGACAGCGGCTATTAAACCGATGAACGGTGAGCACAAAAAAAATTTGTAATACCTTGTTTTTGACACTTATCATAGCACCATTCATGGAAGCATCATACCTCAATAGTTTACCATGGATCATAAGGTTCATTTCAAATAAAAAATAAAAAAAACTCACTCAGAACAGTATCATGTTACATGCATCAATCCACTTCTTAGCCTACTCATTTAAAGATCTGCTTAAAAAGCAATTTATCTGCTCATACCAAAACATAATTGCCATTCTAATAGCAGTAAAATGACAGCTGAATACTCAGCAATCATAGCCACTACAAGCACTTTAGAATCATTTTATCCCTTTTTACTAAAGTGGACCTTTTCCTCTTCACATCATCAATGAGTACAAAGAAACTTGCACATACATGCATAATAGAAAGAGGCATTTAACCCTCATTCCTCCCATGAAATAACACTTTCAAAATGCAGATACCCAGGAGGCAACTGACTTTTTAATCATACATTTCATTGTCTCCTTTGGGGTAGAGAGCTGTTTTGCTTTGCATTTGCATGTAATTGCACACATACATTGATACAGGAACAAAGCAGCCTCCAAATGAATTACAGCAAAAATGCTACTATATAAGGCGAGGAGACTGTATTAATAACAACCGCTACATAGACGTAAAGAAAGCAAATATTTTAAAGTTACTCTGGTGAATAAAAGTGGCATGGGTCTCTGTATGTTGTCTCTAATGCCATGGGAACTATTTTTTGTTGTTTTTGCCAAACCTGTTGTTAGAATCCAGCCTTAACATTTAGTAGATGAAACAAGAAGTGGAAAAGATGGCAGCGCATGGTATTACTATTCATACTTCAGCCTGACACGTCAAACAGGTGTTCAGTGAAGAAATACCGCAGGTGTGTCTACTGTAAATGACAGCACAACACTGCTGCAACCTACTTTGGCTGGCAAAGCTCGGCCTACATACAAAATGATCTGATATTCTCACATCCTCTACTATTGTAAAATGTTTAGCCCAAGTGTATAACTAAATAACATTACTAAGAAAACTTGCCTTGTCTTGACCATTTTGACTGTAATGTGAGCAGATCTCTTGCTCTCCTCTGCACATATTAAGACATTGCTATGAATGGACAGCGGCAGGATAACACTGCCATCTAGTGACGAGAGCGAAAAATACATTTGGAAATACCATTATGTTAATCATAAGACATTCATTCAATGTAGGACAGGCCCAGATGCATTTAATTTTGCATTAAATAGTCTGTAATATCATTCCAATATGGAGTAATAGCAAAACAAGGTTTGAATTGTACACTCAGAACAATAAATGAGGGGTTAAAAAGATGCCCTATGCTGTATCAACCAACAATAAATAAAACATGCTACACATTTTTGGTTACAGACATTTTTTTCCCATCACTTGCTTTCATCAGGGCCTTGATGGCCCTCGCCCTCATTTCCAACTCCAGAAGCTCCAGTTGCTGAATTGACGGATGACCTGCTGCTGGTGCACGACTTGAAACAGGTGCGCCTTGAGCAGGTAAACTAACATCTGTGGACTGCGGAGGGACACTCTGTTCTTTAGCTTCCTCTTTGCTTGAAGAGGATGAAAGTGCTAATATCTCACTGACACTTTTGTCGATGTCACTTTGGATGTCTTTCTTTGCTTCGGTTTGTTGAGGGCCTGTGGAAGGTTCAGGGTTTGCTGGGTCAGGGTTTACAACTGGGTCAGCGCTCTCCCTGCTGCTCTCCACTACTTTCACTGCCCCGTCCACAGCTTTAACAGTCTGCTCCTCTTTGGGTCCCTCTATGTCACTATCGTAAGTGTCTGCGTTTATGCTTAGGACGTCACTCTCCTCACCTGAACCCTCTGTAAAAATAAATAAAATTAAACCAAGATTTTAAATGTAAAATTGTCCTTTTAATAGATTTTTTTCTGTCTTTGATTGAGTGCCTGGGAGATGTTCTTTCAGCACATTACATATTACTTACCTTGCTTAGGGTCCTCAGTTTTTACAGTTTCTTTGAGGCAAGATGTAGAGTCCACATTATTGTCTTGCCTTGATGGGGAAGAAAAATGTAATACACACATAAAGGTATGAGAAAAGCATGAGAACACACTCTTTCATTCTGAATAAGTAAGAATGTGCCCTGTACAAGTTATCAAACTGTTCCCTCACTGGCTTTCCAAGGTCTCTTCTGTGTTTTCATCACCATTTCCAGATGTCAGTTCCTCCCCTAGAAATAAACAGCCTTAAGTTAATGTTTGCAATACTAGACTGTTTCAAGATTGTTTTGTTCCAGAAAGGTTGTAATTGTGAAAAATTTGCCAAACTGGCCTTAAGTCTTACCTGCTAAGATCTGTAAGAGATTTTTCTCTGAGATTGACTCCAGTTGCTCCCAGCACATCTTTCTGATTTCCTCCAAACTACAGTCCTGCAAATGATAATGTGTTTAATGGTATCTTTGACAATGGCTTGCTTCAATAGCCTCCCAAGCAAACAGCAGAAGCCTATGGCATTACTTCTTCATCTGTATTAGATATGTTAGCAATTTTTAATCAAACATTTCATACGCTTTCTAGAGTTGGCACAAACACAGGTATGGTTTTAACTTTACTTTTCCATTTTACTATAAAGCTCCATAGCTAATTTGTACCTATAGACAGAAATCTTACCAGCAACTAAACACACAGTATGTAAAATAACTAAAAGCAGCAATTCTCTATCTAACTTAAAGTGATCTTTGAAGTGATTTGGAAAAATAAAATGTGGATAAGGTGACTTTCCATTGGTTACAATGAAATTAAATATAACAATTATATGCAATATAATACAGTATACTGTATGCCTACAAAAAGATGGAACAAACCTTTTTTATGAAATGATCACTATTGCTCAAGGTGTTGTTGCTTTGTCAGCCAAAGCTGGCGCTGTTGGAATGTAGCCAACAGTACAAAATGTGGCCATATATGTTGGAAGACAACACTTGCCAAAGCACAAAATGTGGTCCTTAAAATCACAAACTTTTCTCAGTAACAATACAGCGCGACGGCAAAAGAGATTTGTTTAAGTTTGCGGTGGACAGACATCTTGAGGACAACATTTAAGAAAGTCCAAAGCTACATTGCACCTGATGAGAAATGAGGCTAATTTATGTCCTTTGATCCACAAATGCCCCTTGATCAGTCGTCGTTACATAAGTTCTTAAGTCTTGAAAAACATGGGTTTCAAACTTTCGAACACTGATATCATTTACATTCAGCCTGTCTTAGTCCAGACATACAAAGAGCATGAGTTTACAATTATAAAACATAATCACACTCACCTTGAGTTCATCAGGCAGCATTTTCCGTAGCTTCTTCTCCCCCAGCACATGGAGACACTGCTCCAGCATCTCCCGCTTGTCAGTGACATAAGCAGTGATGGGCTGGAACGGCAGGGTGAGGTTTAGTCCGCCCTCCTCAATGTCACTGCCAATCCTGTCCAGCTCTGCATCAGCGAGTTCGTCCTTAGAGTCCTGCTATAGAAAACCAACATGTTACTGAGACAGTGTCTGGAGGTCTTGAAAAAGTCTTAAAAAGTAACTAAAATGAAGGAATAAGAACAAGAGGTTTACATTCAGTATTGAAGGTTTTAAAGATTCTGATTCTTTTTGGTGTGTTACTTTTACATGAATGATACAAAAAAAATCAAACAGTATGACCATTTTTACTTCTTTGTGTTAGTTGTATTGCAAAAGAGGTTCCCAGAGTTATTCAAACGGGCTTTAAATATTAATTATTGTCATCCAGTACACAGGTTTGTGTGTTCTCAACCACTTTAAAATTAAAACATATGCAGGTCATACAGCTGCACCCTACACTTAGTTGACTGTATTAGGTAAATCTAGTTAAAACTAATACAGTACCACCCTTCTGATAAATCCTAATCCTTTCATTGACATGTTTATTTTTAGTGAAAATAATTTTAGAAAGATGCTGTTCCCACTTTATGGTCACGTGCAGGCTGTAGTTTGTGATGCTGTTGAATTGTATTGGATTCCACACTGTGGTGTTTCTTGTTTTTTTTTACATTTTTTCCACAGCCCGATTTAACGGGGATAACTGTATCAAAGTCTCATTACTTTCTCTGCTCCATGTTTGGCATAGCCTATCCAAGATCTCTTTGACAACAGGTTGCCAAAGCCCAAAGTATAACGTGTACGTATTAATTTAATGTTTTCTGCACAGACAGTATCAGAACCAACTACACGGTGAGGAAAATCCATGTTAGCTTTGGGAATAAATTAGTCACAAAGCCAAACAAATAAAATAAACAATACAAAACATAAAAATACGTTACAGTTTAAGCGTGTAACGTAGTACGTATGAATAGTAAATGAAGAAAACACAGCTAAAATGTTGAGGCTTTCAATGACACTGTTGAAGCTAAAAACGTTACGTGATTTAGTCAAACATATGAACGACCACATGTCGCCTAAAGTTAAGCATTTATACAAACATGATTGTTTTGGAAAACAACGTCGAGTGACGTTAAACTCCTGAATTCCGTATCCTATGGGTCTACGGACACAGATAATACAACAGCAGCGCAGATATAACGTTACTGTAACGTTTAATATCTAGCGTTAAACAAAACACGATAGTAGCATAACACTAGCTAGCTAGCTTGAATATCTTACCTCCAAGTTGGATTCCGCACTTCTGCGTTTATTGTTTTCGTGTCTTTCTTCAGACTGCGAGTGTTTCCGTTTCTTTTCAGTGCTACTTGATTTCTTTTTGAGCATTTTCAAGGTAAATACACGGTCCTTCTCCAGAAAGATATTTCTATTTACTCGTCGAGAGCTCACCTGCTTAAGTTGAATGTCGCGGGGAAAATATGTCATGAGCAAGCGACGACTTCTTCTTGCATTCCATTTGCTATGTGCATTTCATAGGAGATTTCAAGGGGGTAAGCTTCGCTTCAGAGCTCGAATCTCCTATGGCGCCATTTTGATGCTACAAAGCGATCACCCCCCCGTTAGCATTCCATTGACTGCCATTCATTTTGACGTCACTTTGACAGCGAATAACTTTACATCTGAAGCGTTTAAAGACTTTATTTGTCCATTGTTTATTTCTAAAGAAACACAACAATGTATAAAAGGCTCCATTACCTTGTACCTCACGTTATGGCTCCGTAGTATACGTTTTTGTAAAAATAGGCTAACGATTGTGTCATAACCACGCGACTTACTGTCGCATAGTAGAGGAATTACCGTATAGTACAGGAGAAGCTCGCAGGCAGTTTGGACTTACATTAGCTGTTTAAGTTTAATTACTTATGTTAACTAGCATTTTAGTTAGCAATAATTAGACTGTGTCCATGTTATCTCCTTACATATACCTACGCTCTCCTTCTCTGCAAGATTGGGAATGATTGAGATTTCTCTTGGCACAGCTACCAGAAGACTTCCAACTTTCAGACACATTGCTCACGTCACATTTACGTTGTTTCTCTCAGTTGGAGGCTGCGCAGTAACGCTCAGCGCTCACCGGAAAAGTGCTTCTAAAGGCCTTCACTGGTCTCCGTCCAGAGCAACGGGATCTGTTGGTCCATTCTTATATACAGTCTATGCTTACCCCCTTGGTGCATTTGCTGTTGTTGTTGGACTCCTTTTAGTGTCGGTGAAGAAACAGCCATTTTCGTTGTTATCGCCACCTACTGGGCTGGGTCGTTGCTGCTTGTCTGTCATTATTTACCAAGGAAAAGGCTAAATCCTTACATATATTCTGCACCTTCGGCTTGCTAACCATTGTGTGTTGTTCGGGTCTGTGGGACCCGTTTTGCTAAAAGAAAAATTACGCTATTTATTATTTCTTCTAACTCAAACTCATTGGCCTTGGCTCATTTTCTGTGAAGAACATAAAAAATAACTTATTTTCAATGACTGCACACGGTACACCCCCGCTACACATAACTATTACATATGAGGTGTTCGGGTCTACTGGACCCGAGTGTATTTAAATGTAGGTACTATGAAACTATGTTGTCTTTCTGCACCTGCTATTCCCACATAAAGTTACAAAATTGTTATATTTCAAGCACTTTCACCTGTTCTGATTAAGTTTTAAGAAATAAGCACCAATATCAAACATATTGTTTATATTTTTTTACCTTTTTTATAATTGAATTTCCTTGTTTGTCACAAAAAACGAAAATGATCATATGATCAAAAATGTGATCTCACAGGGGGTAAATGGCAAATATGAACAATAAATGATGTATATAGCATTGGTAATTGAGCTAAACATCTGTTAAGTATTTTTACATAAATTGTTATGGCTGTATTGATTTAAAAGCCTAATAATGTGGTGGGTCCACCAGACCTGGGAACATTGGCTGTGTAACAAAAATATGAACACCTTACAAGGGTTAATTAATGTAAAATAAACATTGTTTACTAATGATCCCACATGCTTAGCAGCGTTGTGGTATCCTACTTAGTTTATACTATACACAAATCCAGAATTGTTTTAAAACGTGGTAAAGATTGCTTTTACAATTTACTGCCTTTACTTCCAGACTTAATACTCCATATGCCCTTACTTTGTGACTGTAGCTTTAAGTCCCCACAAGTCGTCTTCTGGCCACAACAACAAAGACTCTGCTATCACATTCTGTTAATCTTATAACTGCACAACCGTCTGTATTTTGAATGAACCTTGATGTGTCGTGTCTGTGACATCTGAAGCTGTTGATGGAAGTGCAAATACATTCAAACTGTATCCCATCATCATTTTACACGTTAAAGCTTGCTCGGATTACTAGGGACAGTCAATCACAAGTGCTCTTCCTGTATTTCACACGGTCTTGCCATCTCCCAGTTTCCATCTGCCTTACGATTTCATCAAATACTGTGCATCGGATTTATTACTGCAAAAACCTTCAAACCTGCCAACCACTGCTCATTTACATCGTACAGGTTTTCCCATTTCAATCAGACAGCACTATCCTCATTGGTTTGTTTCAAAGGAATTTGGGGTTGCATAATAATGACACATGTAACAAATGTTTGCAGAACTTAGGCTACACTAATAAGTATGCAACACAAAGAGACTTTATGAAAATGTACTGCAGTATGCATGGTCCATAGAAAATATGTGACATAAAACAAACGTAAAATGTGATGCAGAATGCAGATGTAGACATTGTTATCAGAAGATATGTCTCTTATATGTTCAAAATCACATTCTCTGACATGATCACAAAACACTGCATTCAATACTGAATTAGCTCCTTATTTCTCAGACAGGTACATTTTTCAAATCATAAAATTATTTTCCTACAGTATAATCCATGGCTTTGTAGACAGTAACATAATACTTATATCCCCTAAGAAATCCATTAACTTTACTTAAAGGACAAGCTAACAATTAAAAAGATAGCAGAATTACTTTACATTTACATTTTATTCCATTTCACTAATAAAAAAACTGTCTTCAGTATGCCCTCCTTATTACCACCCAGGTATCCATGCATTATCTTTAGCTGGACCGAGACACATGTTTCAGGGTGGTGACGACACAAGCAAGCTGTAAATCACTCTAATTGGCTTGCCTGCCTCTGCCTAAAATAAGGCGGGAGCCAATGCAATGGCTGCCCTGGCGCCATGGCGACAGCTGTCTCCTCATAATGCAGGTTGTTATCCTGTTGCCATCTACCAAATTATGCAGTTTATATGTTGGGAGGTGTGCATCGATACCAATCACGTCACAATGTGTTTTCTTTGCAACATCTGCTCCCATGTGTCTGGATATCACCTTGTTAAAAGGGCAATGATGGAGCTGGCACTGTGGAAGGGGACACTGAATTTGAGAGCCATGAAAAGGATCAGAAAAACAACCACACTCGTGTGTGTGTGTGTGTGTGTGTGTGGGGGGGGGTGGGGGGGGGGTGAACGCTCCTATGGGTTGTATTAGAGGATAGAAATAAACAACCTACATTGTTGTATGGTTTGCAGGACTTGTTGGAGACAATAGCACATGTTGCAATCTTAAATTAGAGGCTGCTCATAGAAATGGTATTTTATGATTCTCACTTTGTCTTCAAACATATATGTTGAATGCACATCAAGGCTCTGTTGTCTAATGAGGAAATGTGGCTATTCAAGAGATGTACTTTACCGCAGTGAGTTCAATGTTTTTGCTGTTTTTCCTCATTTGATTTAGTTTTGTCAAATAATGCAAGTAAAATGATGAATCACAGAAATAAGCAACAATTTGAATTACTAAAAGGACGATTAAAAAGCTGGAGGAGTTCGCTCCAAAGGAAAAAGAAAAAAACAAGAACGGAAGTGGATAAGAACCTAAATGAAAACAACCCCAACATAAAGGAAATGGTATAAAACACAATACAAAATAAATTCAGTTTTATCTGATGCAGGAAAAACAATGAAGTTGAAAGTTACAGTACAACAGTGGGTATGTTTCTGTGTATGTAGTTTCATGGGAGAATCTACATTGTTTCCAGGCCATGATACTTTTTTATGCTTTTACAGTTTGAAAGGAGCAAGTACATAATATTATTTGCCAACATTCTTTTGTTTGAAAATTGCACTTTATGTGTCTATGTGTGCATCATCATACAGATTGCTTAAAGAGTGAGACATTTTGTGTACTTATTTAAATCCACACCCATCACATTTACTCATTTCAGCACTTCTATGTAAGTTCTATGCGTGAACAGACAACTCTGTTAACAAATCAACAATTTGGCAGCCGGATTGTTTAGTGTAGAATAACAACTTCTCTGCCATCTGAGATAGTCAGATCAGAGCTGTGCATTTTTACCCCGATTCACTACCTGAGACCATTAGCATCAGATTAAGCTGTGCTTTAAAGCTTTGTCTTTTTTGCCAATTATTCCACTTAAATACCAAAAACACTTTACCACTGTGAGGTCAGAACAATTTGTTAAGTAAGTACAGCTGAGTAGTTGAATTCAAGATTTGAAGATAGGACAAGTTGTAATACAACATTGTAATTAAAGATACTGCTTTGGATTGTGGTACTACTAAAACGTATCCCTCCAATGATGCAATCCAAACAGTTCTTTTGTAGGCATCCCACTTGATCCACTGGCACTCCTGGTTGCTGAGACAACATGGGATCGACTTACGTGGTCTGTTTCACAGTGTCGTTAAAAGCATGCCACTTATAGTGATGCAGTAGTACAGCAGTACAACTGGATGTCGATTGACCAACCTAACACACATCTCTAGACTAAAAGTGGCAAAAAAAATCGAACCAAAGCCAGACCAACTTAACAACATCTCATATATAGTCCTTTGAGATTGAGTCTCTCTAGAATATAGACATTGAGACACCTTAATATCATGGCACACCAAAGATGTAGCTACTGTATACAGATAATGGCCCATCACTGAAGGGTTTGGAGATGGGTCTTCCAGATATCTATTCCTATGACCAAAGAGTCACAACAGCTACCCAGCAAAAGTGGACATTTTAATGGCCGTCTAGTGTCCCTAACTATGCTTTCAGTAAGTATCCTCAGCTGTCATCCCCGATAACAGTTTGCTTTATAAGGTTCAAAGGCGCTATATAAGTCCAAGTTATTATTATTATTATTATTATTATTATTATTTAATTATCCGTACACAGCTTTGTGCAGCAGGCTGACACTTGTTACCAATTAAATTGAACTTATGTATGAGTTAGTCAGTAGTTGTAAAATGAATAGTGAATAACATTTTGTTTTAATAACTACTCTTCTTCACATTTTAGAAGTGCTTTTTTAATGGGATAGGAAGCAATGTATCAACCATTATCTTACCTTGTTCAAACAACCTTGTTATAGTTGGAGGCTCCAACATTGTAACATTTGAGGCAGGTGAGGCAATAATGATTGGATCACACTTGACATTGCCAATACTTCATCAATTCAGAAATTAAATATTTATATTCACTTTATTACATTATTTTCACTATGTACCAATGACAATGAGGTAAATCATCTACACAAATGCTTTAACACCTCTGTTTGCTCACATTTACAGGGATGATGAAGGAGCCTGTGTTGCATTAATGAGATGAAATGGTTGGACATAACCCTGATATGTAATTATGAACGCTTATAGAAAACCACAGCACATGTTGGACATATTGACTAAATATTCACATTCAACAGTAAGTATTCTCCTTAAAAACAACACCACATAAAAACACTCAATAATGGCACTAAATAACTAATCACTCTCTTTCTGGCTCAGGTTCACAATACAACAGCTCTCCTGCTTCCCTCATTCAGCATGTTGTTAACTTAAATATCAATTGTTCCCACTTAAGCAGCAGCTTTTCTCCACGGTGCTGCTAGGCAGCTTGTTAGAGGACTTAAAAAAAAGGCAGTGTGTACATATTGTATTCCTATTAAAATCTATTATCACAAACTGACTTCTAGGTGGGATTCAAAACAGAAAAATGAAACACTTTTACACTGATACCTCTTGGCTTATATTAGTCAGTGTACACTATAGCAGAGGATTCTTTAACATATTCATGAGCCCACTGAGGTTTGAATTAGACATGTTCAAGTGCGCCAAGTGTACAGCCTTGTTGGAATAAGACAAATAAGTGGGAGCTTTGAGGGATCATCATGATTAAAATTTTGTCAGCCGTTACTGCCTAAAAAACATTTAGGAGAAGTTTCCTAGATATAGTTGGAATTAGAGTAAATGAAGAGTATATAACTAAAGTAGTTCAAGCCACTTCGACCTCACCTTTCTTTGATGAAGTTGCAAGATTGTCGCAAGATTAACGTTCTTTTTGGCCTAGCAAACTTTGTAGTTTTTTTCACATGCTGTTGCAACAACTAGTAACGTTAGAAAAACTACAACACCACACCGGATCTAGCTAGACCAGAAACAAAACAACAGGCACGCCACACACACTTGTTTGGGCTTAAGAATATTAGCCTAAAGAATAGTAGGCTAAAGTTACATTTTGAGTGGATGGTGAGCGCGAGACGCCGAAATGGATGCCAATAAGATTCTGAATGGAAAGTTTACTTTTAAAAAGTTGCCAAATGGTTCCATGACAAGACCAAAGTGATCTGTGTGTTTTGTCATGCAAATTTTCCGCCTCCTTGTCAAAGCCAGGCCGATCCACTTTTCCATGTTGATAAAGAGCATTAAAATGAGAAAAAAATAATGGGACAAAAAGAAATCAAGGGACATTTAGAATAGATAAAAATGTGTGATTAATTGCGATTAATTGCGAGTTAACTATGACATAAATATTTTAATCGTTTGACAGCACTAATTATAAACTATGTTATTAATGTACAGTAAAAAAAAACTTGTTTTGTCAACTGCTGATTGTCAAGTTATAATCCATAAAATGCTCATATTATGGTCATTTTCAGGTTCATAATTGTATTTCGAGGTTATATCAGAATAGGTTTACATGGTTTAATTTTCAGAAAACACCATATATTTGTTGTACTGCACGTTGCTGCAGCTCCTCTTTTCACCCTGTGTTGAGCCCTGTTTTAGCTACAGAGTGAGACATCTCACTTCTATTCCATCTTTGTTGGGAGTCGCACATGCGCAGTAGCTAGGTAAGGACCACTAGCTAGTCAGTTGCAGAGTATGAGGGCGTGCCACGCTAGCAGCTAGGCGAGCATAATAACGTGTGTTACAAAGTGATGCACGTTCGTCACAGAAGTAAAGGCTGGACTACAATAGAGCTGTTTGGAGCAGTTTGTGAACAGTGTTTTCTGTTAGTCCCTTTGGGGTGGACTTTGGGCTTTTTCACTTTGTAAACCTATTACATGCACAAAAAAGATATATCTGTGTGTGACCTCCCTTTTGTTGCCGGCCTTGAGCCAGGCGGTAACTTATGGTTGAAAGCTCCAGAACGAGCAAGTTAACAATAACCGACAGATAAGTAGGGTACAGCAGACTTTGCATGTACATGGCTTTCCATAATGTTTTTGCTTTATTCTCAAAAAATGTGGTTTGCCAAACACCATAATGCATTACTTTAACTGAGACTGGCTTTTATTATTTCAGCGCTCATGAGAGTTAGAGCAAATTTACGCTTCATTCCTCCATCCCACGCAGAAATCATCTGGAGAGGATCCATCTTAAATCTACAGTGTACCCAAGGAAAATAAAAAAACTGGCTTTTTTCACAGCCGGTGTGCATTTCACATAACCCAGTCATGTGATGTCAGTCATACTCATATTCCAGCTGTCACTGCAGTAGTTTTTCTACTGGGATAAGCCTCTCACTACTTATGCTCTAAGCCTTGAAATTGTTTACTAAATAATAAGATAAAAAAGTGCATTTCTTCATAAGACAGGCAGGGAGATAAGGTAGTGGAAGAGGGATGAAACAGCACTGACATGTCTCATCTGCACACATTCATGTGAGAGCAGCTCAGGAATGAGCAACATGTAAAGGAGTGTGTGGGGGAAAAAGGTAAGGAGATATCGGGAAGTCACCCCATCTGCACTCCTGCCGAGAAAGAGCGATGCACTTTGAAGCTTCTTTGGAGCACAACCAGCAGCTCACTTGCAAGGATCCCAGGAGCTCTGTTCTGTGTGCGTTCAAGTCAGAAAGAGTGAACAAAAAGGGAGAGATAGCCTGTCGGGTCCAGCAGGGTGAGATGAGGACCAGGCGCATGATGACATTTGGTCTTCCTTTCGCCTTTGATTCAGTAATTGAGGGCTAAGATTGGGAGAGAAACGGACAGGCTTTTAGCCCCCGAGGGCTAACCCCTAGCCTTCCAGAATCCTCGGGCACTGGTTCATTCCCAGGACACTCAGTCTAGGTTGGGCCCATACATTTCTCATTTAATAGAGAACAGAAACGGGGGGAGATGAGTTCATTGTTATCTGATTGTCTGAGGCTATACTTACCACCTTGCCGTCTTCTTCAGCCAAAATCAGAGCAACTTTCCCCGAACAAAAGTAAGGTGAACTAAAGTAAAGGACAAAACTGATTTGAGAGTAGAGACACCAGCAAATGAAAACATTTACAAATCCCTGTTTCACCACTTGCAAAATTTCAACATGAGGACATTTCTTTGTTATATTGGCATGTTAAACTTATATGTGGACAGTGCTCACCAATATGGCACGAATACACAGGCGAGTGCAACTGCAACAGAATTAGTCTACAGCCATAGCTGCATGCTTACACGCTCACAATGAGAATGCTAATAAACAGTACAGCATGCTGATATTAATCAGCTAATGGGTACCATGTCCAACATCTCAGTTTAGCGGGTAAGCATGCTAACATTTAGTAATTAGCATTAAACACCAAGGACAGCTGAGGCTGATGGGAATGTCATTAGTTTTGCAGAGTTTAGTGAATGGCTGATAAAAACAAAAATAATGCTAAGATATTCATCCTTCCACAGCAGAGCTATACTGTGAGGTAGCCAGAAACTGCTTTCATTTCATTAAATATTCCATACAAGATGTATCAATAAACTGTAAAAAGTCATGGTCACGGTAATTTAAAATTACATAGCAAGCAGACAAAATTATGTTTTTCTCTTATTATGTTCAACAGTTAATCTCCGAGTTGAAAGAATACAAATTAAAATGCTCTGTACATCCTTGCTGTGATTATTAAAATGGGCTATATCTGCTTAAAAATAACAACATGCAATCAAATCAAACTTTAGGATTCACCATATAAAATATAATGTATACCCTACAAATTCAGTGGCAGGAATGCTGGCAAAAACATAGAAAAGTTTGATGCATGCCAAGGTAGCTTTGAAGGGACAGGCCTTAGCAGCAACCTTTAAGTATGATTGACAGCAGCCAAGTCTGACATATTAGTGCCATTTCCAACAGTCAGATGGATATTTACAGTCACATAAGCCCTTGGTTTATCCATGACTAATTTTTGGAGCAATTTCTCCTCTTACTTTATCTCTTAGAAGACTTTCTAAGAGGAAATCTGAATCAGGTCAGATAAAAAATATATGGAAAGCTACCTTAAAGAGCATGATTTGTAAACATGTGTAAACATATAGTACTTGCTGCACACTGAATTTCTATATAGGAGGAAACGTAATAAAGCTTAAGAGTACTGCAATAGGTTTGTCTGCATTAAATACAGGTCTTTCACTCAGTATTACCATAGATGGCACTGCTTCATCGCAGAAGAGAGGGCCTGGCTTTTGCTGCCCAGAAACAATGAAGCAGTGGCAGACTTTAGTTCAACATGAGTATGATGTCATGCTGTGACAAGCATCGAACCAAAATTTCTGGTGGGCCATGATAGATGTTGTTTAAATGAATTTGGGGAAAATGAGGGAGGTACATGTATATAAAAAGTATTTTAGTGCATAATTTAGCTTCCCCCTGTATGTGATTCCTATTCAAGAATATTTACATGCTAGAAGTATATCGATGGTGGAAGAGAATAATTATTTTTCTCCCATCAGGCTCTGTAGAGGGAAGAAGTGGGAGTGCCTAATCAGGAGTCTGGACAGTGTCTGGACAAAAATGTCTTTTGTTAGTCTCAAGTGTGTATTAAAGACCCTCTCAGCTGAATATTAACTTTAGCGTATCATTCACAATTTAATTTTGATTGCACAGAATGGCTGTAGAACAATTTTAATCATGGTATAGCCTAATTAATTTACTTTATGTGTTGACTGTGGTGAGTACAAGTTGGTTTAAACTGTGCAGGACTGAATTATGACAAGAAGGAACCTCACAGGTGACTTCATATTACATACTATAATACTACTACTTCATAAATATCAAGCCTGGTATACAGAATATATTTTAAAAAGCATTTTGGCTCTTTTAAAGTTTTAATTGAAATATTTTGCAAAGAAAGCAGTTATATATTTGTGCCATTGCATCATGGATGTCTTTAGCCATCAGCTTCAGCTGTAGGCTAGTTTGTGTTAAGTGCTAATTAGAAAATGTTGCTAACATGCTAAACTAAGCGGGTTAACACAGTAGACATGTTACCATTGTCATTGTGAGCAGAAGGCAGACATTAGCATGTAGCTCAAAGCACCATCTAAGTGTAGCCTCAGAAAGCTGTTAGCGTGGCTATAGCCCATCTCTCTGGTGTCTGTAGTGGTAGTAGTAGTGGTCTTTTAAATATTAACATTAACATCTCAATTGGTAAGTAATTATATTTTAATTCTACACAAAACACTACAAGCAGTAATTAAATTAGGCTTGTTTTGTTTGTTTCTTTTCTTCTTCTTTAACAAAAAAATATTTTATGCATTTTCATCTATCTGTAGAGAAAAACACAACAGCCTCTCTAATTTGAAAGTGTACTATTGGTGCATGCATAGTTATGACAGGCAGTTGGCACAATCAGGGTAGCACCCAAAGACTGTAAATAATAATAGACGGAGCTTCAGGCCTAAAAAGTGAAGCCAATGCAGAATGTGCCTTAAACCTAAACCTGAATTCTAACTAATTTCCTGCAGGTGGCGACTCCACGGGTTGCAAAAAGAAGTGGCCTTGTATAGAAGTCAATGAGAAAACGACCCTACTTCTCACTTGATTTATTACATTAACATTTCCCAAACAAGTTTATGGTCTCAATCGCTAGTTTCAAGACTTCTTCAATACAGCATGATGTTCATTTAGTAAATTATGGTCCCATTTATTTTAAAATAGACGATGAAGCAGGGGATGCTTTAGGCCATGCTGCACGCCGACCTGTCAATCAGGACAGAGGCTTATGCATGTTCATGGAACTGTGTACATTAAAATAGCTATTAACTTGTTTTGGGGTGTAAACCTTGACCCTCTAGTGTTTTCACTTCATCAAAGTTGATTGTAAGATTTTGGTTACCTAAAAATGTCTTGTTCAGCGTTCCGTAGCAACTTACCAACCAGGTTAGTTAGCTAGCGCTAGCGTTAGCTGTAACTTAGGGGAAAGTTTGCCAATTTTCTGTGTACTGCCGTACATGCAGATGAATGCCGCCAGTCCCCAGTGTTCCGCATTTACCTGCCACCAAAACTCCCAGATGTTGGTAGTGTGTGCTACATCCATTATTTTTACATTCTATGGTAGCACCTAAAATAATTAATTTCACTTATGGAGGTGATTCTCTGATTCTTCTCAATAAAAGGAAACAACTATATAATGCTCAAATGCAACGGGAGTGGACAGGGGCCCAGAGTTGTTCCCACCCAACAGCATTGGCTGCTAAGGAGCCCTTTAGCAAAGCATCAGGGTCACCTGTAGGTGGGAGGCTCTGTTGGACCTAGGCAGCTTAAGTCTGGAAATGTGTGTGAAGGTAGAGCAGGGCATTAGTGCACTTGCATGCTTAGAAAAACTTAACAAACACACACACACACACACACACACACACACACACACACACACAATAGGGCAATATCAAATAGGTGGGACCTGGGACTGTCATGCACTGTCAATCAGCCGCCCTTCAGCTCTTTGGTTGGAGGAACAAAAAGGCCTCCAGTGAGCAGGCTGATGACTGATTATGCCTGACTAATGTTTCAAAAGCATCACGCCTCCCAAATATGACAAGCGCTGGGTGTAGGCTGCTGCAATCCCCAAAATACTTTCAACTTCAACTGAGTGCTGCAAAACTACAAAATGCAATGCATCATTGATGCTTTAACTATTGATGTTGTCCTGTCACTGGTCCACTGTGTATCCTCATCATCCACCACAAGTTCCAACCTGTCTCTTCTTTTTCTCCTTACACCTGTACTTTTAACAAATAAGCTCCCAGGATGCAGCCTGTCTATCCCACCAATATCAGCCGTTACTATTCTTCACAGTGGAGCTGAAGTGTTAGCTCTCTACATCTGAGCCCAACAGTCAGATCGATAACTGGGGCGGATATGAATGCAGATCATGATTTTGCTCCGCTGTGAAAAAGAAAGGCTTCACAAAGGAAGGCAAACAAAGAGCGTGTTGGCTCTAGCTGGACATGAAATAGTACATCTTGATTTTTTTTCCAATCAGAATTGCAGATTAGAAATTTGTACATTTATCTAAGAGAAACACACACAAGAAATATGCATATTAACATTTTACATATGAGCAGATAACAAGGGTTAAAGATAAGGCTATTAGGAATCTGATCATACATACAACCTCATGTTTCCACGCCTACATGGAGCCAATCAGAGTTTCAATCTGCTGTAGTGACCAATTTGGATGCCCATCTAAAGTGTAAAATGAAGATGTCTTAGGTGTGAAAATGTTTCCCTGCGGTGTTTACACATTTTTCTGTTTTTCACACACAGAAATGGTGCCAATTCCCAAAATCAAGTATATATCCAGATCAACTGAGGTTAAGTTCTGAGGTGTGTACTGGTGCTTCCATTTCTGAATGTTACTCTTCTTCTCTCAAATTCTAACATACACTATAGTGTTCTTCTTACTGTCCATTTAGGGATTGCATACTGTAAAGCTTTTCTCAAAGAAAACATGTATTGGCTGGAATTTTCCTGTTTAGGTTTCAGTGCTTTAGAGAATAGGTTGTGATTTGAAGTCCATGTTGATGCGTTAAATCTACGCTGAGGCTACTTACGTAGGTACGTGGAGACACAGACCCTACGCAGTAGCCTGACATGCACCTCTTGAAAAATGTAACTACACGTTGTGGCGACGCACGTCGCTCGGCCGTGGCTTGGTAGCGTTGCATTACCCCCTACTCATTTCCTGGTTCTCCTTCTCCATAAACAACATGAAATCAAGGAGAGGGTTAACTTTTCCTGCTACAGATTTCCCACCGTGGTCAGAAAGCACAGGGGAGACACATATTTCTCTCATTATCACTCTAGAGTCTCTACTCGCTCTGAAGCTAATCACCATCACTCTCTCACTCGCTCTACCACACACACACACATGTCGGCCCTGCTAAGAGATCGACGCACACACTAATTTTTCATATAATGATCTTAAATGACCTGTAACAGTAAAGGAGACTAACAGTGAAAAGCTCAGGTCCGATTTTTCCCGCAAAGCCACAGAATGATTTCCGCCAGGTAGACGCCGCTACAGTAACACATTCTGAGTGTTTACAGATTTCTTTGTAACACTGGAAAAGCCTGTGTTAGTGTATCCACCTAGGTAAAAGGTAGCAGGAGATTTCTTTATATAGGCCTAATTGTATTTTAATGTTATTTTAGAAGTTATCTGTTGTAGTTATGGCTGATACTGGGGCAGGACCATCACAAAGAACGAAGAACAACTAAAAGATAAAAGGGAAAAGGAAAGAGAAAGACGACAGGCGTAAACATGAATCAATTTCAGTCGGGCTTTCAATAGATGGAGACAATTACGGGATTGTAAATGATTCAAAAACATCCCCGAATTGGCTCTCTGGTATGTAATATGTCTATTTCATTCATAAAATAACTTTAGATTGCGCAATGTTGTTGTACGTCAGTAGCCAACATTAAATTACGTCCCCCTTCCATTTAGCGCAGACGTTTTATTTCTTTTAGTTTGTATATGTGTTGGCCTACTATTTTCTTTTCCCTTGTCCCCCTGTAGTTGTGTAAAGCTTCCTTGGGTTTCATGAAATGCGCTTTATTAACCTTAGTTATTTTCATGTTGGTTGCTACAACAAACTCTTAATGCTTTGGCTCGTGACACAGTGACAGTGATAACGTTACCCGGTTTAGCTCACGATACATCCAAAGTAGGCTAAGTTACCGTATGCAACACTTGAAATGCAACGATGCATCTGTAACTTATTCTTGTATTGTAAATGAATGATTTTCTGTTTGAGCAAAACATTAATTGCAACTATATGATCTCCCAGTAACGCTAACTCAGTAATCTACAGTGAGCAATATAGCACGCCAAAGAAAAGACCTTTACAACAGCAGGTGTGGTAAAAACACTACCGCTTTTGTCCAAAGCAGCCGCTAGAATCAACACAAACTGAAAGTTACATATAGTCACTTTAACAGATAGGGGACAAAATCCACATGCAAAAAATGTATTAAACATTTTGCTGAAATATGCAAATATTACAAATTTGAGGCTTTAGCAGTTGAGTCATCAGAATCAAGTATGTATTTAACCAAACTGCTCAGTAAAACTATGTAAATAAAAATGATTGTGTATCCTTGGATAGTGTTTCCTTGTGTGACGGCTCCTAGGCCTCAAGATCTATTTCAAGTCCCTTTGGTTGCTGGGATCTGATGATTGGCTAATAAGGACTGATGATAGACACCTGGATTAGCTGACTGCTCAGATGTCCATAAATAGGAGTGCCTGGGCAGTCTCTCTCTCTCTCTCTCTCTCTCTCTTTTGCTTTCTTACATCACTACACCTTCACACATCCATACACTACACAAATTTATGATAAACTGATAGCAGGTTTTACTTTGTTTATTTAAATACATTTAATTTAATTAAGCAAACGTGTGTTCTTCACCTTTTTTCATACCTTTGAGCCAGGTCACGACACTTGCTAAGCAGTGGACGGGTGGTCATACAAAAATACCACAGACAGTGCTATGGCAGCATAAGTAAACAACCCCAAAACTAGGCAAGGCATGGACAAAAAACACAGAAATGCTGAAAGCAGCCAAGCAGCAATGCTGACCAATTTGCCGTTTTTTTAATTTAATGTACTGTATGTTATCATCAGATAAGAAGATGGGTGTGGCATCCCCCTATTGACATGTCAGATCATGGCTTTGATGAAGCAACCTAAACTATGTCCCCGTGTCCTACACCACTTGGCACGACCTGCTCATTAGCAAGTCCAAGGGTCCAAACCTGCCATCTGTCCCGAGGCTAAGGTTCAGAGGGGCTCCCACTGCGTCCCATTGCACTCTTCCTGGCCCTCCAACTCGAGATGCCAAAGAGCAGAAGGTGACATTCCAACGTTCTATCTCTCACTCAACTCCAGCCAACTCTGGTTAAGGTTTATTCTGAGAAAGCTTGGATCCAAGTGAGCCACTGCACTGCCAAAACTGTCAACAAAAAGAGGTGGAGAGAGTTTGGTGTGTTTGTTGAAGGAGCAGGGGAGAGTGCGTCTCCATTAGAGTCTCAAATAAGCAACATCTGGTTTTGAACGTCCCACTGTGTGTTTCTGTGAACGTGCACTCCCCGTGCACATTCACTGGTAAGCATTGGCAGTGTGTGCAGGGGGGAGATGAGGATGGGCAGAAAGATGTTCAAAACATCTCTCCTTTTCCCAAAACACTTTCCAGGGCATTGATACTTGATAGAGATGTGCAAGTCTAGCTTGGTATAACAATGCTCACTCCACTCCTCTAAATGTCACATAGAAAGACAGAGGGGAGGTATAGGAAGAGGAGGATTCAGAGTGGTGGGAGGCAAGAGTGAGAGATGGGAGACAGTGCTGCAACTCTCCTGTCAGAGCCTGAAGCCTGACTAACGCTGACGCTCATCTCATGTGTCACCCAGACTGAAATTAAGATGGTAATTTTTTGGCTTTGACAGTTATAAATCAGGGGCAGAGCCTTCGCAACTGTTGCGACTATAAATGAATTTCCCCATTTAATCACTTTTAATCTTCCTTCTCTACAGGTACATCTTCTCTCAACTGGTCTTAAACTGAAAATAGATTTTTATAAAGAATGTCAGTAAAGTCCAGTTTCTTTTCATCACTCCATTATATGTGATTGTTATCTATTTGTTTTTAATCACAGTAATGAAAGATTTGAATGCCCCTGTCTGTTAAAAAGAACAAAAAAAGTAGGCAGAAGAACAATTTGTCCGTATAGAAAGTATTTTTCTTACTTTGTCGGCATGTGCACTAAGTACATCATGTCCTGCTAAATCATCAGCAATATAAACTACATTAAAGAGTTTCACATACAGCTTAATGTATTAGTTATGTAGCAGAATTGCTGTGTAGATTTCCCAGCAGAATAAAAGTGTACATTCCCTTAGCTGGACAGGTAAAAGATAACTGCTACCACTTTCATAGTTTCACATAATCTTACCGTACACACTATATATAGCCTACTGTCCAGTAGAAAGATATACGTACACTACATCCACACTTCTGATGCTGCAATCTTATGCCTGACCTGAACCACAAGGGGCCAGTAACAGAACATATGAACAATATGTACACAACATTTCAAGAATACACTATGTACCTGTCACGGGTGGACAATACACACAACATGCTATTTCCAAAGTGATTATCTGAAATTTACAAAGGACAGCTCTGCTGATGGGTAAGACGTAAAATGCATTGTCCAATTCTGTTCATAAAGTCATAACAAAAAAATGACGGTGTCTACCTTGATATTTATGACATGCTCTAGTGGAACGTAAAGGAAACCTTCCTCTCAGGTATCAGGCCTGCAGCAGGATGTGAGGATTTGATGGGGACGCTGCAGCTCAGATGCAGTATAGAAGAGAAGAAATAAAACATGGCATTAATGTTGTGTTGCAAATGACTCCGCCTTTGATGCCTCGCCAGTGAGCATTCAACACACCTCTTTGTCTCTATATCTCTCTCTCCTGTTTTCTCTCTGGTGACAAACTCCAGCCTAAGTCTTATATGTGAAGTTTCTATAGCAACCCTGTTGCTAGCATGGTCTCATCAGTTGATTTCCCTATAGGCTGTCTGATAAAAGGGAGAAAAACAAAAAAAGGCTTTGGGCATCAGGTTGAGTCTGCGGGGGCGAGATCTGCTTCTTGCTTCTGCACTTCTACTCAATGTTTAATCTGCTAAATGACTGTCACTGCTGAATTGTAACCAGTGGGAACAAATCAGAGTGTGAGATATTTTCGATCAATTACGAGCAAGACTTACTTGCTGTCATCAAGTGGCAATTTTTTTTCTTCTTTTAAACATCACAGCAGAAAAGCAATGTCAGTGATCACTGCAAGATTGGTAAACGTGTGTTATTATTTGTTAATGTAGGTGCCTTAAGGCAACAATGCCATGTCCATCACCTCTTCTCAGGAAGTGCAAGGATAGGACGCAGCAAACAGTCAACAGGGAAAGAACAGGAGTTTGAGTGCAGAGGACAGGGCACAACCTGCCTTGTTAATGTCTCCCTGACAGCGGGAGATGCCTAATGTGGATGGAACACACACAGCCTCTGCATTGATAGGCATTTGAGAGGGCCGCTCACACGGCTGGAAATCTGGCAACTTTTAGGCTCTGGCTGTGGCTCCAGAGGTCTTTGGAAATGTCAATCATGTGTCCTTGGACCCACATGCTGGGACCTGGGCTTTCCATCTTACCTCGGCCCTACAATTCTCTTGCAATCAAAAACACCTAAATAGGCCACTTCGTCTAGTGGGCAATTAGCTTGTTATGTTCAATTATAATAATAATTTAATCTTATAGTAATCTTGTAAACCTGTCACCCTGATGAAGTGGCCTACCAGTGACGTTGTAGTTTTTTTTAAAATCCTGGCCGTTTTGAAGAGTAACCGTCAAGAATATGCTGATTCTTTAAGTACAGTTCTTAAAGGAATTGTCAGACATAAACTTCCTTGCAGAGAATTAGAAGATTAACTGAGAAGATTTTTACAACTCTAAATCTTCTCATCTAACTTTGGGTAAAAAAGACACGTGCATTTCCCAAAATGTTGAACTATTCCTTTGAAATAAATACAAAATGTGTCTGCATCACATTTTCAGGAGAAAAAAAACGGTGAATACGGTTTATTTTACAATCTGTCATTTCTTAATACTTTCAAAGTAAGTTTCCGGAAATGAACTATTTCCTTTGGCAATAACTACAAACAAAATAGGGACAGTTTTGACCTGAGTCTTTGAATAAACTCATGTAGAAACATATTTCTATGTTCCCTATAATTAGTACCAAATGATTACCAAGTTCTTTCCGGAAAACCTCCAAGGAGATTATTAGAAAATTACAAGGAAATCCCGTCCTTTAACTACACACATTTTTAAGAAAAGAAGTAAGTGCTTTTAAACCTCTGCCATAAACTTAAAAACACTGTAAAACATGAGAAAAGTGGCTGCCAAATATTGTCCAATGATCCAAATCCAGGCCAGTATTTGCTGTGTTATTGATTTTGCCCTGCTGTTTATTTTTATGAGCTTTCCAATTTTCCTGCAAATTGACAAGAAGCAACATGAATTTGGCTGTGTATAATCACTGAAGCATCTATTTGTTTTCCCATATATAGCCTAGAGTAATATCATTTATTACAGCTCAATCATTTTATCTACGTCTGTAAACATTTTAAAACATCAGTCTGCCACTTGACATAATAGATGCAACCTAATAAGTTCAGGTAGAACAGCCAGACACTCACATAGACATTGATTCACAGTTCTAATAAACAGCAAGGCTAAATGTTTATGCAAAAGTTATTACTGCTTGGTATGCTGAAAGCTGGAAATACAAGCGGTCCAATATTAGAAATGAATTTTTAATATTGGAGGCTTAACCAGGGAAATGTTCTGTAAGTAATAGAAATGTTGACCAAGGACTGGACTGTGGACAAGCCAACAGCTTCCACAACAAAACAATGAACTTTTAGCTGATACTCAGAGACATTTCATTTTTCAAAACTTTTATTCAACAATAGAGAGGCTGTTTCATTTGTTCCTTTAAACTAAACCCATTCTGCTCAAAGCTTCAAACCCAAGTATTTATCTTTTTAACACTTACTTTCTACGAAGAAAGGTTCATACCCACATCACCAATTGCATGTAATCTTGCCATCCAAAAGCTTTTTCTGCTTTCCGACAAATATATTTTAGCCAACTCATAAATTGCTATTGCTCTTTTGTCCTTAGAGTCAGGAAAGAAACAAAGATACTGTCGCCTTAACAGCAAAAAGCTTTCCTAGTCGACAATGAATGGATTCCAATTTAAAGAGTCACAGACCTTTCAGTTTATCTGGGCAGACTAAATTAACTTTCATTGTTACTTTGTTTAAACGTTTACTTTGAGGTTGATTCAAAAGTCAATATATTTATGCTGTGTTACTCTACCTGTTTACTAATGTAAGAACAGTCTTTATAATATATGGGCTGCTGTCAAAGAACTCCAATTAGTAAAAGCTGTAGTTCAGAAGGAGGATAACTTTGCCATTCATCTTCATGATTGTTCTCATGTCCTAACAGTTTGGGTGCATAGAGCGAAGTCCCTTGAAAGTCTGCTATTTTTATAGGTATCTGCCTTCAGAGAGTGCTCTCTCCTTTGCCTGGAAAAAATGGCTAATATAATCATATCGAGCCATGACAGTACTTCAAACCAAGCAGAACAGACAAGACTAAAATGGCATCAATAATATTCCAGCGCAAGGAGGACAGGAAAGCTTCTTAGACTTTTACATAAATATCCAAACAATTTCATCAGGAGTCTTATTCGGTCGGCTCGGTCATGCCAGGTAAAAGCTTTGACATTGCCACCGGCACATCATAATAAAAACTGTGCGGATGTGCTTCTGCCTGTGTGGCCGTGACACCGTCATCTCTATCTTTTCGATTGTGGATGGACCTGCCACTCAGTAAACCCCGCAACCTGTCAATCACACGTTTCACCGCCACATTAATGACCCTCATTATGTGGCATGGCCATATGGCACAGCGCTGTGTGTGTGTGTGTGTGTGTGTGTGTGTGTGTGTGTGTGAGCACGTATGCCCGCGTCTGCACAGCCGTCCTGAAAGCAGATTGCACTGGAGACGAGGCCAAGCTCTTGGTCACCTCCCTTAGAATCTCATTGCAGTGGTTACACTGACAGAGGAAATATGGCTGCGGAGCTGGGGGGCAACCATAATGGACTCTTTGCATCTGCTTCAAAATGTCATCCCAGATGTCCCCTTCTGTCCGGCAAGAGCAGGAGAATGAGCAACGGGCAGAGCCGGATAATCGCTATGTGAGGCCACCGAGGGGTGACTGGAAGCTTCTGAATGGTACTGAGGGTGCAAGTCATAGTGAACTTTTCACCCTTTATTAAATATTAAAGTGTCCATCTTTGTGACAATCATTTTTTACGTAGGTTCTGCAATCAGAAAATAACCCCAATGAAGGTAAGTCGATGGCACAGAACTTAACCAATATCGCTGTCACCTACAGAGAAGATTAAAACTGATATTGATTTGAAGATTGGTCGACAACATGAGACCTCTGTAACTTGCGGGTATACATGCAATTACAACCTTGAACTGCTCATCTTGCTCCTGCCCAACTTTGTAGAAGTTTCACTCAGACAAACTCTTTACAGGAAAAAAATTCAAACATTTTCATGTTTTCCTTTTGTAAAGCAAACTGCCAGCAATAACCCTTATTAAAAAAGTTATTTTTTGCTTTCAATCAGAGAGTCAGATGAGATCTATGCAGCATCTCTGCTGGTTGCCTGGTAACCTGCACTGATAACAACACTCTGAGAAGTAACTGTGACCAGCAGTCTTTATGCTATGCTAAGCTAACTGCCTCCAGCTCCATAGTTAACAGAGTGTCTTTACAGCGCACACAGCACAGAATGTGTTCAGGCACAGTACTGAGCGTAGGTCACCCGCGTTTGGGCACATTTAGGAAGCCTGTGTAGAAAGCTGGATTCATTAAAACAGAAGCACCTCATATGTAGACACGCAGTAACTCATAAACATGAGTGGTATCAATCTTGTCATTTAACTCTCGGCAAGCAAGTGAAAAAGTGTGCTTCTCAAAATGTAGAACTATACTATACCCTAACCCGTAATCATATATATATAATATAATATATATAATAAATCTTATATGTTCCTTAGAGCCAATGTGGGTTTAGGGTTTAACACTTAACTTACGATACATCCGAGGGCTGTATGCTGTAAAGCCTGTAATGTGGATGAGAGATAAAGCCATGGATGTATTAAGAGAAGCTCTGTTCATGAAACTGTAGGCTAACCTACTAGCTAGCTACTAGCTAACTAGTAGGTTAGCTAGGGATTCCCGCCCATAGACTGTATATAAGAATGGACCAACAGACCCCGTTGCTCTGGACGGAGACCAGTGAAGGCCTTTAGAAGCACTTTTCTGGTGAGCGCTGAGCGTTACTGCGCAGCCTCCAACTGAGAGAAACGACGTAAATGTGCCGTGAGCAATGTGTCTGAAAGTTGTAAGTCTTCTGGTAGCTGTGCCAAGAGAAATGTCAATCATTCCCAATCTTGCAGAGACGGAGAGCGTAGGTATATGTAAGGAGATAACATGGACACAGGCTAATTATCGCTAACTAAAATGCTAGTTAACATTAGTAATTAAACTTAAACAGCTAATGTAAGTCCAAACTGCCTGCGAGCTTCTCCTGTACTATACGGTAATTCCTCTACTATGCAACAGTAAGTCGTCTGCTACGGAGCCATAACGTGAGATACAAGGTAATGGAGCCTTTTACACATTGTCGTGTTCCTTTAGAAATAAACAATGGACAAATAAAGTCTTTAAACGCTTCAGATGTAAAGTTATTCGCTGTCAAAGTGACATCAAAATGAATGGCAGTCAATGGAATGCTAACATCGGGTGATCGCTTTGTAGCATCAAAATGGCGCCATAGGAGATTCGAGCTCTGAAGCGAAGCTTACCCCCTTGTTCCCGCCGAACACTGTATCCAGTTCTCTTAATACATCCATGGTTTTACCCCTTGTCGCCATCTTGCCAGTCAAGCAGTGAGATGTTCAAAACTTTTTCTTTTTAGTAAACTCTTTGTGCACAAACAATGTTCTGTGTATGTGTCCGTAATGTGTAGAGACCCTGGTGAGACTTCGAGCAAAGCATGTACTTTTTTTAAATTTATTTTTTAGCGATTGTCTAATGCAGGGGTTTTCAAATTGGGTGAATGTGAGCCTCCCCTTAGAGTAGGTAAGGACATCCGAGCCCCCCCTTCCCCAAAATCCCGTCCGCCTGCCCTAACCCACACACGCCTCTGCAGTAAATGCCATCTTTTGTGTGTCCCAGACAATGATAAGTTTCAATAACAACCGATAAAATGTAAATATTTTCTTATATTGTATTTGAAGACATTTTATTTCCACAACTTTTTAAAAAGTGCATTCATAAACGATTCTTTGCAACAGCAAATCATTTCTAACTTCATGCAGGCCTAATTGAGGCTACTTTTAAAATCACTGAACATCAGTGGGCCTATCCACAAGTCAACAAAACATGCTTAACATGTGTTATGATGGGGGGGGCGGGTCAACCCCCTGAACATTTTGAGCATTATACACTTCATTTCCTGCATTCTGGTTAATTTTTATGCACCTATTTCTACCTTTCTTTACCTATCTTTATGTAAAGGGAAACATAGATTATAATCAAAATCTAAAAACATAATGGAATATTTAGCAGTAAGGCTCTGAGGCATTCTGTATTGCTTTATCTATTTATTCTCCTTTAGATCGACTTTTCTAATTATATCTGAGTCAGCACACATGTAGCCTAGGCATCATTTACTCCTCCCTCCTCTTTTGCTTCTTTTGTTGGGGAAGTAACCTCCTTAAATGTGCATATGACCTCAATGATACATTATTCATTTTAATTTATTAATAAACTCCTGGACTGTAATATTTCAGATGTTTGAGCAAGATTTCTGCTCATGTCCAAAACTTTGTGCACATTCACATTCAAATATATCTCATCCCATCTGTGTTCTCTGAGATTTGGAGGAGTTGTGATATTTTGAGAAAAATAAAGTTATAATAGGCTATTACAAGAATACAGTCACTATATTTCTGAAAATAATCCACCTGCACCGTAGCCTGCTGTGCATTACGTGATTTCTCTGCTGATACGGTAGATCTCAGACCTTCTGACAGACTCAGAGCCCCGTTTGAGTCTCTGGTCTCTGAATGAGACAAAGTTTAGGGAAGTGGCTGTACGCTGCTCACCTATTGAGAACCCCTGGTCTAATGTAACAGCATAGGTTAATATTTTGCAATGGCATGTGCAAGAAACCTACCATAAATTAACTGACCAATATTCATATCTACTTTCTTTTTAGATGAGTCAACACACAGCCGGTCGCCCAGAGCTGGATGGGTCGATTGTAACGCATGCTCGGCCTGCCACTTCATCTTGGGACCCGGTTGAAGGTACAGTGGCTTTGAATTTTCCATTTCCAATTAAATACAATTTCATGACAAGGAACTTGAGAGTAACTTAACTTTTTTGTTGTAAATTGCAGAACTCATCACTCAGAGGGAGGTGACTCATCACACAGGGGGAGAAGGCTCAGCCATGGAGACGGAAATGAGAGGTAAGAAGACTCACTTAAGTTGTTCACATATGTAAGTATATAATGTATAACAACTAAAACTAACACCATTCATTTTTCCATAGCCATGAGGACATCCATTACCCGCATAGCACAGCGGATGGACGCATTTCAACAAAATGGTAATTAAGTGGCCATAGTCCTGCCCTAAGATTAACACTATATAATTGCATAAATTCAAATATCATTATAACTGAACTGACTTCTCTTTCAAAGTGAGATTGCACAAGCTCTCCACTTAGCTTGTTACCTTTATCTTTTTCCCGATGGTTCTGGCATCCCGGCGCACAGTAGCTATCCACCATGTTGAATCAAGGCGTTTATTGAAAAAGGCAGCAAATTACAATAGGAGCAACTAGCTAGTAACGTAGCTAACTCGTAACGACTCTGGCTCAGCTCCGACTCTGGCACTCGGCTCTCCACTTTTCTGCCAAAATGGCAGTGTTTTGATATTGACTGGTGCATTCTGGGATTGCGTGACGTCAACTGCCGGAGCTCTATAGGCTGTCTCAATTTGTCTCTGTCTCATGCATTGCCAAAAGTGGCCCCTCTCTCAGTTGTCCTTCTAATAAAGGCTTTCATCAGGGTGTGAACATCGATGACACCTAAACAAACTGTGAGCAGAGCAGTGCAGCATAGGGCTGGGCAATATATCAATATTATATCGATATCGAGATATGAGACTAGATATCGTCTTAGATTTTGAAAATCAGAATATCGGGATATGGCATAAGGGTTGTCTTTTTCTGGATTTAAAGGCTGCATTACAGTAAATTAATGTAATTTTCTTCACTTTCCAGACTGTTCTAGCTGTTTTATTATTTGCCTTTACCCACTTTGTCATTATATCCACATTATTGATGATTATTTATCTAAAATCTAATTGTGAAAACATTTTGTTAAAGCAACAACTGTCAAGCCTACAATATCATTGCAATATCGACATCGAGGTATTTGGTCAGAAATATCGTGATATCTGATTTTCTCCATATCGCCCAGCTCTAGTGCAGCGTTTCGGTCTCTCCTCTCTCGCCATGCGCACACAGACAGAGCGAGTTACTATGGTTATGGAAATCGGCGAGAGTTACAGTGGGAAGAGTAGAGGATAAATAGCAGAGCATACAGGTAAAGGGAAGCTGTCGATAATTTGTAATACTTTGGTGGAGCAATTTAGCTCTTACCTTTCCATACTAATCTCTATAGTGACGCGGACGGAACAACACATCAGCCTCCGCAGCATCATATTTGGTCACAGCAGCGGAGATGAGAGAGAGCGCGCAGACAGTGAAACAGTTTAGAGAGGAGAAATCAATCCAAATATAAAACTATTGGTCACAAATTATTGGTCACATTTCTAAAAAAATAATTAGGCTGTCTGCTAATTATAATAGAAAAAAAATCTTATTTTAACGATAATACGATTTTAAAAACAATGAATTGCAAGTCCATCCCAAGTTGTATCCGGTGCACACTTTTATGTCTGCGCACAGATGCAAATTTTCCCATCCCTAACAGTTACATTCAGACAGACAGTATAAAAAAAACTTTGTTTTTTGACATTAAAGCATGTTCTAGTAGAAACCCCCAAATATAAGTATTAACCTTAAAATGAGCATATGTCTCATTTAAGAGTTGTAACTTTAGTGTCTTTATTATTTGATTAATTAAACGGTTGCTAAGTGATACAAGTGAGTTTTAGGATGATCACGCTATAGAGCATCTACTATATATTGGGTTTATTAAGCAATAAGAAGTCATGTAACTGTAACATTCTTTGTCTTATTTACTTTAGTGGAGACTTTTTCAACTTCCATAATGTCTAAGCATCTCTTTTCTTACTTTTTTCTTCTTCTGAGAGAAACAGAGTGGTTCCTGTTTGTGATACTAGGCCAAGGCTGTTAATAATGTACAGGAAATGTCCTGAAATAATTATTATTATTTTTTTGCTTTTTGGTGGATTTTCTTTCCTTTTACAATCACAATAAACAAAATAGGAACATCTCTATCTAGTGAACCACAATTCAAGCCCATCTGACATAATGACTCCAGTGGTCAAATTGACCTATGCTGACTGACTTCTTGCTCTCAAGAGGCTTTTGCTTTGTCAGTCCTATTTTTCATCTTTATATATCCTCTAATGAGCCTCATTTGTCTTCTCTTATCCTTCTAATGCTGCTTTCACATTGTGGACAGTATGAAGAAAGCAAATACACATACATTTGCACAAACTGGTACTCATTATTCACTGAAATAGTAAAAACAAGCTTCCTTTTATTCTTTTTTGTGAGAAAACATTGGAAAGATTTGGCTGGCAGAACTGTTCCAAATCCATGATTATGCTTCCTATTCATTCACAGTAATAATTTATAATTATTAATATTATAATTAATATTGAATTATCTGCAAAACATACAGTACCCTATTAAGACATTTAGAGAATTAAAATAAATATTAAAAATTAACATTTACACAGATTGGACATAGATTGGTTGAACCGCTTATTGAGAAGTCAGGTTGTCTTTGCCACCAGCAAGTTTATTTTTAGACCATAGTATAAATGGTACATATTCCTCTTCAGTGGGCCCTATCCTCAGAGACGACTGTGTGCAGAGGAGCATTGCCTCCTCCTCTCTACTGTCAATGTATTCCAGTGATGTGGGACGCCAAGTGGGCTGGAGCACGGTAATCAAAGCTGCTGGAAACACAAACAACCAGCTGCGAGGCCGAGACCAAACACATGCACGCGTTGCAGAGCTCTCTTCCCTCGGAGCCAAGAGCCATTGTGCTCGGTTTTAGGCGGTCCAACTGATGAGTAAAGTGGTTTGATTAACTGTCTAACAGCGAGGTTAAGATAAGAACATGTGCAGGTTGTAACACTCGGTGAATGACTCCAGAAATGTGGCTTCGGTTGATAATGAATGACCTGAGAACAAATCAATTACTGGTGATAATTGAAAAGCAATTTGTTGCTAAGTTACACTTTAGCTTATTTCTTCTATTTTTGTGCACCTATATAACCAACTTGCTGCCCCTCAACACACTAAAACAGTTCATGAGAGGTGAGATTTTCTTTACCTATATAGTGTTTTAAAATACATCACAATCAGGTGGTAGAGTGAGTATATACTATTTTTTTTTAAATATATACGAAAATGTAACTTCTATAAATGAATTAAGGTGTCAACAAAAACATCAGGCTTGTCACTCTGACTAATGCTGGGATTTGGACCACAAAGCTAAAGTCACATTCTCGAGCTGTGCATTTCTGCTATGACCTCTTGTTTCCTTACAGACTTCAGATGCAGTTAAGACAACTCGAGGGGGTTAAGAGAGAAGATGTGCTGAATCCAAAAGTCCACACTCGCCCAGACTTGCTGACTTGTGGGCTTTCAGAGGGGTTAGGGCAGGCCTTTGCCAAAATTAATTTAGTCTGCAAGGGCTCTCATGCGAATATTTGGTGTGGGCTCTGTGTGGACTTCCACAGACTCTGCTAGCCTGTAGACTGTACTAGTGAGATTTTACACAGTTCACTGCTCTGCTGATATGATCATGAAGACATCAGATAACGGGGGCTTGTTCTTGTCTTTGGAATAAGGTCTGAAACAAGGTCTTCAATGTCTAGTGAGAAGTTGGAGTTCACAATGAAAATGCTATTAATTAATTCATCTATGTTGCCTTTGACGGCATTGTAAAACGATTCTTTTGAAATGTGTTAACTCTGTATTTATCTTGGAATGCAAGCACCACAGAGAGGAAATCCTTTAACTCCTATATAAACTCTTGACCGTCATCAAGGCTACATCTGTCCCATCCAGCCTTCCCGAGCAGCTTTGCATCCCTGCAAACTCACGTATTCATGGTGAGCACTTCAGTCATTGTCAGACTCCCTAAAATCTCAGTCCGCCCATCCGGAGTCTGGACATTTGAATTCAGCAATAGAACAACCGCGGCACAGGAAGCTCACAGAGCGTAGAGCGGCAAGCCGAAATGTGCTCTTTGACTAAAGCTGTTAAGCCTCTGCTGATCGATTGTCCTGGCCTTTTACTGGCACCACACGCGTGCGCCCACACCCACACACACACACACACACACCCACACACACACCCACACACACACACACACACACACACACACACAAACACACACACACACACACAGTAGAATATTGTTGTCTCTTGCCCATACATGCATGAACAAACCCAGATGCAAGCACGCACACACACACCACCTGCTTTGCTAATGGACCAAGCCCAATTACACTTGTTGCTATGGATACCATGCAACACTGTCGTTGACGAACACTGTGTAGTGGTAACAAGGTAACAGCAAATTATATTAATGTACGGTATGTAGCCTAATGGCTAACATATTCACAATTCATTCCTACATTCTGTAGTCGCTCATCAGGAGGGAACCAGCATGATTTGTAGATCAATTTCACAAGGAACAAATGCGTCATATATAGTAAGTCCACACAGCTTGATTACTTCCTCTTTCCTGTTTGATACTGAGCAAGAAAGGTGTTGGCATGGCAGGAATGTCTAAAATAGCTATATTCATTTTTAATCGACACAGAAAAAACTCTTGATACTGAAATTAGAATCCAAGTTTGCTCACTAGGTTACTGTCACATTACATTTTATATTAAAATAAAGGCCTACACTACACAGGAGACATAAAAGACATATGTTGACAAGCATGGCACATTTATCATCATAACTTCTTTTTATGCCTTTCAAACTAGAAGCCAGAAAAAAAGCTATGTACCCTTTAGAGGTTACCACTAAAGTCACACTGGGGTTTTGATACAGCAATATAATGTCTTGATGTCTTTTTTAAAATATCAATGCTGGCTTCTGTCAGATTTTGCTTTTTCATAAGAAAATAAGGATTATTTGTCCAGCTGCTGCAGCATTTTGAAGGTCAGCCATTTTGAGTCCTTAAAAAATGTTTTTCCCTGATGCAGCAAAGTAAAGTGATGGTAAACATATGTATCTCTTTCTTTTTTAGCCGACTGCGCTTATCTGTGAGAGTGCAGGGTGCTGATACTGTTATTTTCCAAGCTGTGGCACCCTATTCAGATCTAGCTTTAAACAGGGGCCTTCTGTCTCGCCTAATTTGTATTCCAACGACAGTAAGGTCAAACCTCATTTGATTTAAGGGAGGAAAGAAAATATATATCTAAATTATATATGCCAAAAAAAATCCCCCGTCTGTGGAAAACTCGTGGCTCATATTGAAACAGGCTGCTACCTGGTATTTCATGAGGGGACTCGCAAAAAAAGGGAGACCAAGGGGCTCTTCAAGTGCGGCCCTGAATCGCTCCATCAAAATAAAGGTCTGGGTAAATCATACTGAGCTCAATGACCCTTTGCTGATCAGTATGCACCTGCAGGCAGATGTGTGTGGTGCATTAATAGGTTTTTCCCTGGCTTTCTTTTTAACCCCTAACTCTGCACTGCATAACAATTCAAATAAAAACTAAACTTGTGTTTTTGTCGGACTGGTTTTTATAATTCTAGCTCGACTATTGTGGCATCCTACCAATTACGATTCTGTTCAAATAAACACAAATCACAACCCTAACTAGACCATGTGTCTTTCAGTTTATTTACTGTAGACGTTTAGTACAAGATGCTTCCTTACTCAGTTGCAGTTTGAAAACAGTGCCACAGCTACAGATTCAAGCATCTGCTCGTGCTCTCACAACAAGCCTGGGCGTAGCTGCTGGGTCATACAACCCTGTCAAAGTGAATAATGAGGTGGTCTCTGTGGCTGAGTCTGTGCCAGACCAGGTAGGTGACGTGCTGAGGGCAAAGCATGCTGGGAGCCGCGTGGTTCTGCCGACAGGCTCAGCAGCGCTTTGTCATCTGCCGAGTTGGCTTATGTGTGCACACTGAAGGGTTTGGGCTGTCAGCGGATCGGGGAAGCCGAAACCCTTCATGATGTCAGATAAACACTGGGAGAGGAGTTGCATGCCTGGCTACAAAACAGACTGGAAAGCGCTGGGAGGCATTAGGAAGAGAGAGAAGAGAAACAGCCGGGCATGAGAGTGTCTGCGCTGTGAACTCACCTTGCTCTTTTACTCCCCTTACCCTCCTCCAGCAAACTTGTAGATAAACCGAGCCTCTTCACCAACCCATTAGACAATGAGGTTTTGAAGTGGATAGATGCAGTGAGAGCCAGCTCGTTATTTCGCCTATATTGTCAACGACATTACTGTTGCCCTTTCAAGCGAGCGCATCACTTTCCAGACAAGATTACATACAAAGTCAAGACCACTACCGAGACTTCAAGGCACCCTATGGTAGACAAGACAAAACGATAAAACATGCCCAACTAGATGCAAGAGGAGGATTCTGGAAGAAAAACTGGGATACGGCTGTCAGAAGTCTCTTCCGAGCACATGTTTGCATGCTAAAAATACTGTTCAAATCCACAAACTGCCTGATTGGAAGGTAGAATGTTTTTTCTTTCTACTGTATATAAATGTACTGACATTTAGACGTCAGCATACAATGGTGCAACATGCATTTCTAATGTTACAGAGACTACTGTGACATCAGGTTTGTTTTGACTTAGCCAATTGTCAAACCCTCTAACCTTTCTGGACGACGAAAAGCTACACAATCTCTGTCCAGCAAATGATTTCATTATGTGAGCTTTGTTGCTCAGCCCTAGTTCACTTGGCACTGTGAACTGAAACAAACAGAAACAAACTGCATAAACTAAATGAATCAAGATAATTCTAGTCTGTCTCCTAAACAAATTATGTTTATATACTACCACATTCTTTTGCCAAATATGTTTTAAAGGAAATGTAAGTTCTACCTGGATTATGTGAACTGGCAACATTTTTTCCACACCATGATGTGTTACATTCTTACACAGAAGTCTTGAGGAGGTCGACATAAGTGATCTCCAAATCCCGCAACCCGCATGTTAGGTTATCAACTAAGAATAAGATGAGAATGTCAATGTAACATCCTCAACAACGTTTTATAAATAACAGAAAGGCTTTCACCAACAGCTCTTCTTAGATAAATCTAATATATGTGAAGACTACAAGCTTGTACTGTAAGAGGAAGAGAAGAACATTCAATTACGCTTATAATACTGTATATATGGTGCATTTTATGTTGGCCAACTACTTGCTTTTTTGATGAACACTTGAGTGAAAGAAAATGAAGGTAAACATATCACTGAGTCATATTAACTGGGTTTTTGTTCTTGCTAAAAATGTGTCCAATAAGAATTAGATAAGTGCTTGGCTTGATTCAACTTCTGATCAGGTTTGTCCTCAATGTGTCTGTGGATAATTCATTTTCCATCGATGTAATCGTGGAAGGGTAATAATCAAGGTGACTTAAAGAAAACTAAATTATGAAAATGGCCATAATCAGTTAGCGCACCAGACAGTTCATGCCTGACGGTGCTGTGACAGCAAACCCCACCTTCAAACACAAGCAGCAGTTTGGAGGAGGCAGCCGGACAGGAAAAGAATCGCTGGAGGGTGCTGAGAAATGACTTTGCAGCGGTGTTGCAGCATTCATCGCCGCAGGAGATCCTAAATGAACACCAATCAAAAGGGAGTCGAGGCCCACACAGCGAGCTCGAACCCTCATCATCCCTCAGCGTGAAGCCCCAGAGAGGTGGGTGACTGTTGAGAAAAAATGCATTTGTTGTAAGTTAAATAACCCTGGACTAAAAGTGCGACAATATTTGGTCATCACGGCTATTTCTGACACAGTCTTGCCTTGTTAAAGATTAGAGATTCAATTAAACTGAATCCTGTCACAGAATGTGCCATCAAAACCCCTCTGGTGCCTCAACACAAGCTTCCACAGGGGTCAGTCAACCACATATAGTTGTAGACGGTATGGAGCTCAGACTCAAAATAGTCCAACGCAGCGTTGCATACAAATGACTGAATACCCACTTTTCTGCGTCTAGAACACATCAGAGGAGTGCATGGGGATTAAAGAACCCTAACTTAATAAAACCAGAAATGTCAGTAACAAACACTATAATGGCTGCAATAAAACAGAGGCTGTTAAAGACATATTTTTTGGAAGCTGTTATGTCCTATCTTAAACTGGGAGAAAAGGGGACAGAAAGAAGAAAGACAAGATGGTATTTTCACCCTTTAAATAAAACCAGGAGACAAGATGGAGAGTTTAGCGTGGCATGCATGCATACACATGTCAACAAAGACAATTAACTGAAGGAGGAGAGGAGAACAAAAGCCAACATGTGATAATTTACAGCACACCCCACACTGGGGTCTGCCCTGTGTGAAATGCAGGGTACCAAAAGTCCAAAGTCAACGCAGCATTTATTTTTCTCTTTTCTTTTGTCTGCAAGGAGATGCCGACATTCATTTCCACAGCACAAATACCACCTGCACACAGACTGGACTTGCTCATTTATATTGAGCTTTGGATTTCCGACATACAGTATATATGCCAGATTTTCATTAAGTTTTGTTGATACAGAAAAACATCAGTCATAATGTTGTGTGTTATGCAAAAGACAGAACAGCCTGTTTTGTTTTACGCAATTATGATAAAAGAAAACTGCTTTGCACTCACATCAAAATATTATTGAAAATGATTCAAGTAGACAAAAGTGAGAAGAAATGTGCATTCAATTCAGCTTTGAGCAGACACAGCATTCACTAGCCTTAACAATCTGATGAGCAATTATTACACTCATAGTGGTTACAGCACAAGTGTTACTTATTACAGTAACGATGCTCTGTTCTATAAAAGTGTCCCAGTCAGTCATGACAGTGTGACAGTGAGCCAGCATGCACAATACCAGGGCCGTGAAGATAAAGCAGCTAAATTGAATTCAGCCATCATTAATTTGATTTCCTGCTGTGGCATGTCTAAAAAAAAATGAAATTCTGTGAAAAAGGTCTACAGGTGTTTCAGAACTATTTTCACTTTTCTCTATGTCGATCAATTGTTTTAATTCTTTTCAAATACTTTTCATCTATGGTGGATAGAAAATGAGTGATGGTTGAGTGATATAGAATGTTTGACCTAGACTGACTGCAGGGAGGGAACCGTGACTTCTCTGTCTCTCTGCAAATGTAATGTATGGAGCAACAGCTTAGAAAATAGACTTGACTGTGGTGCATGACTTAATAGGTCTGTTACTGAAATGTCATGTACCTTAGATTTGTTTATCTTCATACGTATTTCCTGTGACGTTACCCTGTGTGTTTGGACGTGTAAAAATGTATTGTTATAAATGTATAACTAAATGCCTGATTGTGTTTTTCCAAATGAAAATGAAATGCCTTTCTCTCCCAATAAAATGTGATCTCATTTGGGGCTGTTCCAGTCAACCCCCTGCAAGCTTTAAAAAGCAGCAGTTAAAATGTACTTCTTCTAACTGAAATGATCTAAATAGTAATATATTTAATATTCAAATCAAATCCCCTTTGGTGTCTAACTTCATCCATGCATCCTGTTTCATGTCTAAAAAACATCAAATCACAGAAAGAAATCCCAATGTTGAAAGATTTCATGAGGCTATGTTAACCAGTACTATCATTTATTAATTACATTGTATGAAAAGGTCTATGTCTCTTTTGCAGAAAAAAGTCTAGACACTTTTATGGAGATAAATAGGTAAATAAATTATTTCATACATAAATAACAAAACATTAATCAAACAAGTCCTTAAAGAAAGTTCAAAGTTAAAAACATAAAGAAACTCAGAACCATAATTAGGTTTCAAAATAGCTTTCCGATCACAACAAAGGCTTTAAAAGGGCAATTTTTCAAGATTTGGGACACTTGCTATCCCCACATGTCAACCTCTTTACTTTTAAGTGAGGAACAGCTTCAGGCGGCACATTGTTATAGCCACAGGCCATGTGAATATTATATGTGTTTTAGGTTTTAGTTCAGTAAAAATATAAATATTTGGTTTAGTATTGTAGCCTGCGAAGATTTTGCATCTTGATATTGTATTAAGTATCCTACTTTAAAAGTCTGAGTCAAACCTGTTTTTCAGTTTGGCAGCAAGGTTAATATTAAAATGTCACAAGTCTGCTTAACACCTTAGTCTGTAGCAGCATTATGCCTGTTGAAAAATTATCACAATGTGGAGGAATACAAAGTTACCAAATGATGAGCAGTGCCGCCATTTTATAAGTAAGTCAATAAATTGTTTCTAAGTGATTAGCTTTGGTCTAAATGAACCCTGTTCATCATGAATGACAGATGAAGACTTTCAAGATGATATGATATGAAAATGTTTCATAATGTGAATAGTTTAACATAATTACTTGAGTTTTAAAAACATTACATTTTCCCACAATTTCATGGCTATATTATATATTTTGTCTCCATTTG